>NW_026067894.1:868039-887188 GCF_014885135.2 Alexandromys fortis
GGGGGCTGGAGAGATGGCTCAGAGGTTAAGAGCACTGGCTGCTCTTCCAGAGGTCCTGAGTTCAATTCCCAGCAACCACACGGTGGCTCACAACCATCTGTACTGAGATCTGGCGCCCTCCTCTGGCGTGTGGGCATACATCAAGGCAGAATGTTGTATACATAATACATAAATCAAAAAAAAAACATCTAGAATTCACAACAAATTTGCCCACTAACATATACATCAGTAAGGAAATGCAAAATTCAAGCAACAGGAATGCCACTAAGTCATAATTTCCAAGACTTGTAATGTCACAGGAACAATTTCAGAAATAACATGTATCATGCATTCAATTCAAGGTAATTTTAAAATGACTTATATATACAGGTCATTTCCTTCTTCCATGTAACAAACTGTCACAATACAGAGTAATAAGAGGCTGGGTATGTGGCTCACTGGTAAGTGCTTGTCTAGCATGCACACACAGCCTACGACAGGATTCTCAGCTCCAAATAAATCGGGTGTGGTAGTACAGGCCTCCCTAGTGCTAGGGAGGCAGAGGCAAGAGGATCAGAAATCCCAGGTAGTCTTCTGCTACTCAGTGAGTTCAAGGCCAGTGAAAATATACAATGGTAGACATACTGCAGATATCTGTAACCCCAAACCTACAGAGTTTAGGATGACAGGAAGATGACAAGCTCCAGGCCAACTTGGGACCAACTAAATCTGTCACAAACAAACAATCAGGGGGAGAAGAGAGGGTTGGAGCAACAAAATTAAAAGCATCCTGAATTGGATTTTCAGCACCACATGGCAGCTCAAAACCTTCTGCAACTCCAATTTCACAGGATCCAATGCCCTCTTCTGGCCTCTGTGGGCACTAGGAATGTACATAGTGCACAAACCTACATGCAGGCAAAAGACCCACAAACACTGAAAAAACAAAAATAAAAACATAAAACAGGGTTGGGGATGTAGATCAGTGACAAAATAGCTGTCTTGTTTGCAAGGCTGGGCCAGGTCCCCAGCACTCTCCATCATCATCATAGCCACCCCTGTAGAAGCAACTGAAACACATTGCTCGTGTGCTAGTGTATCAAAAAATAAATAAATAAAAAGTGTTAACTCTGAAGTTTTCTCGTTCAGAACCTAAGGGATGTTCACTGAGGGAATGCTTCCTGCTTGCGCCTGTGACTCACTTGCAAAGGCTCTCCCAAGACTGCTGGATCTTTGACAACTCAGAAAGCCTAACTGGGACAGGCTGTGAAGGAAGCATCATGAGACAGTGAATGAATAAAACGGGAAAGAACCCAGGACCAAAAAAAAAATTAAGTTTTCCTAAGCCACGTGTGCCTGTCCACACCTAGAATCCCAGCCCTGGGGAAGTCAGGAGGAGGATGGTGAGGACCTGGGCTGACACAAGCTACATACATATTGAGACAAGAAATCAACAAATTCCAGAGCTGGAGAGATGTCTCAGTGGTTAAGAGTACCAGCTGCTCTTCCAGAGGACAAGGGTTGGATTCCTACATGGTGGTTCACAGCCATCCACCACTCTAGTTTTGGGGAGTCCCATGTCCTCTTCTAAACTCTGAGGGAACCACACAAGTATATGGTGAACACACAAACATTCAGAAAAAAATTCATACCCATAAAATAAAATAAATCTAAAATAATTTTTAAAGAAATAAATTACTAGAAAAGAGAAGAAAAATCACCCCAGCTCTGAGAACCTCCCTTCTCTCTCCAGGTTGGACAAATGAACTTATTGTACTACAATAAGCAACTGATTTTCTTGTCTGGCTTTCCAAACAGGCTCTAGCCAACTTTTAGATAAGAAGTTGTCCTTAGAATCATCAGTACCTCCTTCCTTAAGTACCCAACACATAGAGGGGGGCTATTAATAGATGCTTTATTGAAGAGACCATCTTCTATTTTCCTTGTACTGTACTTTTCTTAAAGCCAGGGTCTCATTATGAAGTCCAGACTAGCCTGGAACTTGGTAAGTAGCCCAGGGTGGCCTAGAAAACAGAGATTCACCTACCTATACCTCATGAGTGCTGAAATCAATGGCCTGCATTATCATGACCACTATTCTACATATTTCAAAGTATACATTTTTCAGAGCGCTTTCACAAACATTATCTTTTTATCTACTTTACGATCTTGTAAAGAGGGAACACCATTATTGAACCAAGCGGCTTTAGGCTTTATAAAGAATTGCTAATTCACTAAGACACCCTGAAAACACATGATTACGCACTCTTCACCTCTAGGTCTGTCTTTCTTTGCCTGCTCTTTACAGAAGGCAGCTATCACACAGCTACATAAAATGATATTTGATAAAGCCCTTCCAGAAATCAACATGAAGAAGCACCCTAGGGCTAGAGATGGCTCAGTGGTTGAAAGTGCCTGTTGCTCTTGCAGATCCAAGTTCAACGCCTAGTATCCATACCAGGTGGCTCACAACTGCCTGGAACTCCAGCTCCAGATACATGGATTAGCTCTATCCCTGTCCCTCTCTTTCTTTCTGTCTTTCTCATGCGCAGGCACACACGCACACATTTTTTAATAAAAATTTAAAAAAAAAAAAAAAAAAAAAAAAAACCAGGGGCTGGAGCAAAGTTCAGCAGTTAAGAGCTTCTAGAGGACCAGGATTCAATTCCCAGCACCCACATGGCAGCTCACAACTGTCTACAACTCCAGTTCCAGGGGATCCATGGCACCAGGCATACACATGGTACACATAAATGTGCATGCATGCAGAAGCCAGGCAGTGGTGGTGCACGTCTTTAATCCCAGCACTCTGGAGGCAAAGACAGGTGGATCTCTGTGAGTTCAAGGCCAGCCTGGGCTACTAGAGCTAGTTCTAGGACAAGCTACAAAGCTACAAAGAAACCCTGTCTCGAGATAAAACAAACAAACAAAAAAATGCATGCAGACAAAACACCTGTACACATAAAATGACTTCTATATTTTTTTAAAAAAGTATCCTCAGCTGTTTTTCCTAATCTTTCTCTTTTTGTACACAAGACAGGTAAGGAAATAAAGCTGAAACAATGCCACGGAGTTCCATCAAGACCTGATGATTACGTAGCACAGCAATGTAGCAGATGACGCCAAGGAACCACTGCTGACTCCAGGTAACACGCAGAATGATCCTCTGATTTCCTACTTCTAGGTCAAGTCTACAGCTTTAGCAAAGATACTGAGGAAATCTACACATTTCTATAGAAAACGTTGATTTAGGAAAGGGGGGATAGCCAAAGAATTAGCTAATATTAAATGAAGTAATTGTCATTTTAACTTAATAGTTGTCCTTAAAAGCTGGCTGAAGTGCAAAAAACACTCAAGGCTCAGTGTAGATTGAATGTTATATTAAGTTGGGTTTATCTAAAGCAAACAGTTATAGGATATAAACTGATCAACATGCAACAGAAGAGACACCCAGCCACACTAGACAACTGAATAAGCTCAGTTAGAAATCTGACAGAGAACATCCCTGTCCAGCTTAAGAGCTACAGACTGAATTCTAAGTGATGGTGTCTCCGGCAATTTCCCTTGTCCCTTTAAATCCATGATGTCATCATTCTTAAGCACAAGCAAAGCCCGATTTGTTACAAAAGACGCTTGGTGTATCCAAGCAAAAGAGATGGTCCCAACAATTCACAGGAGCACAATTCCAGCTGAAGCCATTCTTCCTCACTAAAAAGGCCACCAGGCATCAAACCGACTTCTCTACCCGAAAAACAAAACCAAAGTCACTCAATTACTAGCGTTTCAACAACAACAAAAAGTTGTTCCAAGAAAAACAACAACAAAATAGTACAGTGTTGCCTCCAGCAAGTGAAAACCGGCTATATGTCTGGTTCTGCACCTAGATCCACCGGAAGGCTACCAAAGAAAAGTACAAACATTGTGGCCATTGAGAAACGAAACGAAGCGTTTATTTTCCAGAAGATCCAACAGACAAAGCAATCGGTTGTTCCAAAGGTTTCGAACCAATTCCAGCATCTGAAGTTTCTTGGCTGAGATTATTAGGATCTCACCCAATTGTTGTCTCGGGATCTACGAACCCGCTCCCACCCTCCACAGTTCTGAGCAGACAATTCTCACCAGGGCAAGCCTTCCTCAGTCACAACGTGGACTGCTGTCTCCAGCAAGGAGAGCCGCAGTTCCCACTCCTAAGAGAACACCCAAACGGCTAGGGGTCAGGAAAGGAACTGCTTGGGTTTCAATTCGTCAGCCGATTCCAAAAAAATCATTTCTCTGCAGCTGCAGCTTCCGAGACGCCGGCCCCTCGCTGCCGCAACCCCAATTCGGGAGGGCAGCCGTCTCCCGCTCTTCTCCGAGGACTTAAGGGTTTCAGGGGGGCGGGGTGAGGCTCGATGACACCCCGAAAGCCATTCTTGCCCTGGCCACGCATCCTCTCCCGGCCCGGGTGAGGACCAGAACCGCCCTGCTGAGGAGAGGGCACAGGTCTGCACCCATCCCCACCTCAGCCAGGGGAAGCGAGAATGACGACAGCAAGCCCCCAGGCCCGCCAAGACCTACGCCCGTGCAGGACACCGAGCCCGCGCCGGATTCGGGGTGTCCCGGGTTCCCCGGGCATAAAGCGCAGGAGGCGTCGGCACCCGGCTGCGGCCCCGCACCGGGAGAGGCCTCACCTGGCCCAGCCCGCTCCGCGCTCTCGGCTTGGCGTCTCCGGAGACGATGGCGAAGGAGCCAGGGCCAGGGCCAGAGCACAGCCGCTCTGCCTGAGGCCGGTGCTTGCCGTGCTCGGGGAATCTTCACGGCTGGCGGGATCCGGGACCGCCCGGAGCCGCCATCTTCCGCCACTCAAACGCCGCCGCGGCTACCACCGTCGACGCCGTCCCCGATGCCGACGCTGCCGCCGCCGCCACCGCCGCTGCTCAGGCTGGGAGAAGACAGCGCGCAGTACGCATGCGCCGGGGCGGGGCGCAGAGGAAGCGCGCGCGCGCGCACACACGTCAGCGCGGCTGGCCTACGCGCAGTGGCCGCTGGGCGGCGCCATATTGAGAAGGGCGACAGGGAACGCAGCATTCCAGCGCTCTGTCTGGAATAGCCCGGCGGCGCGGGTACCTGGACTATTTTCCTGTTGGTTTGACACTATAAAGACTTGTCAGATTAAGTCATTTGTGCCCCAGGGTAACCACTGAGCACAGAGAAGGGCAGTGACGAATGGCAGTGCTTTTTGACGTCGCCAGAGAGAGTCTTCTCACCGCGTTAGACGCCTTTGGAAACTGGAGCAACAGCTATGCTGCTACCACCCTTTTTTTTTTTTTTTTTTTTTTTTTTTTTTTTTTTTTAATAAATGAGGAAACCCAGGCTCAAAACTACGCACGTGGAGCAGGGGCCCGGGAGGAAACAGGCCTTTCTCTGTTTCTCTGTGCTTTCCACTGTTGCCATCACCAGGGTGTGGAGTCTCGCAAAGTTTCCCTAGTGAAAACCCTGTGGCCAGGCAGTGGTGGGGAATGCCTTTATTCCCAGCACTCGGGAGGCAGAGGCAGGTGGATCTCTGTGAGTTCAGGGCCAGCCTGGTCTACAAGAGCTAGTTCCAGGACAGGCTCCAAAGACACAGAGAAACCCTGTCTTGAAAATACAAAAAAAAAAAAAAAGAAAGGAAAGGAAGGAAGGAAGGAAGGGAAAAAAAGAAAAAGAAAAGAAAGGGGAAGGGAGGGGAGAAAGGAAGAAGAAAACTTGGTAACCCAGGTAGTTTATGCCTTTCATCCCAGCTTGGTCTATATGAGTTGAGTTCCAGGACAGCCAGAGCTACATAACAGAAAGCCTGTCTCAAAGAAAAGTAAATAAAATAAAAATAACTACTTTATTTAAAATAAAATAAAAACAGCCAGGTGGTGGTGGCTCGTACCTTTTAATTCCAAAGGCAGGTGGATCTCTTGAGTTCAAGGACAGCCTGGTCTACAGAGCTAATTCCAGGACAGGAAGGGCTTCCTAGAGAAATTCTGTCTCGAAAAACAAAAGAAAAAAATCTATATGTAGGTAAAACTTTCCAGCATCTATCCCTACAGGTTTGGTTTAAGTAAATGCCAAATACACGGAACTCAAGGGCTTCACCTCTTGTGCAACAGGAGCACCCTGAAACACCAAACAAATTGCCCTGGGATAAAGTAGACCTCCTAGGCTAGTTCTTGGGACATAAGACTGAGTCAGAAGCCAAACTCCACAAAGCTTGGTGGCACTCCTTTAAGTCCCAGCTATGCAGGAGGCTTAAGGGCAAGAATTGCTTGATCCCAGGAGTTCGAAACTAGTTTGAGGAGCCTCAGTCTATGAAGGATTTGTGTTCCTCAAACGAGTATTACAAAACCCCCTGGCATACAGTGTGTGAGAAACTCATTTAAGAAATTCCACTGGTGGCCGGGCGGTGGTGGCGCACGCCTTTAATCCCAGCACTTGGGAGGCAGAGGCAGGTGGATCTCTGTGAGTTCGAGACCAGCCTGGTCTACAAGAGCTAGTTCCAGGACAGGCTCCAAAACCACAGAGAAACCTTGTCTCGAAAAACAAAAAAACAAAACAACAAAAAAAAATTCCACTGGTTTGGCATGATAGTTCACTGTTCATCCCAGCAGAGGCAGAGGTAGGTAGATTTCTGAGTTTAAAGTCGAGACCCTGTCTCCAAAAAAGAATGAAGTCTTGGCCTCTGACGTCATTGTGGTGATACTTTGTGCTCTAACAAATAAAGCTTGCCTGAAGATCAGAGTGCAGAGCTAAGCCACTAGTTAGCCATAGAGGCCAGGCAGTGGTGGCACACACCTTGAATGCCAGTACTTGGGAAGATAAAGGCAGACAGACCTCTGTGAGTTCAAGGCCACCCTGGGCTACCCGAGATTGAATCTGCCTCTAAAAGAGAAACAGCTCACACCAAGGTGATCCCAGCACTTGGGATCCCATGCCTTTAATCCCAGCACTAGGGAAGAGGAGACAGGAGTGATATGGCTGGGCAGAGAGAAGAATATAAGGTGGGAGGAGACGGGCTCAAATGCAGTCTGAGGAGCAGTCTGAGATGCAGTCCGAGGAATCATAGAAACAGGATTGCCCCTTCAGTCTGAGCATTGGTAAAGGTAAGTACTCTCCAGTGGCTGGCTGCTCTGTCTCTCTGATTCTTCAGCTTACACCCCCCAATATCTGACTGAGTTTTGATTATTAAGGCCAATAAGAATTCACACTATACTTCATCCTCAACAATGTCAGTTGTAAGCCTGCACACATGTGTACGCATGCACAAATAAATACTGTGTGTGCATGAGTGTCTTGTGTGCCCCACATATGGGAGTGTCCATGGAGGCCAGAAGAGGATGTCAAATCCCCTGGAGCTGAAATTAAAAGCAGTTGTGGCCGGGTGGTGGTGGCGCACACCTTTAATCCCAGAACTTGGGAGGCAGAGGAATCTCTGTGAGTTCAAGGCCAGCGTGGTCTACAAGAGCTAGTTCCAGGACAGGAACCAAAAAAAGCTACGGAGAAACCCTGTCTCGAAAAATAAATAAATAAATAAATAAATAAAAAGTAAAAAATAAATAAAATAAAAGCAGTTGTGACTCCGCCAACACCACCACCATGTGGGTGCTGGGGATTAAACGTAGGCCCGTCTGCAAGAACAATACAGGAAGACCCTAGGTCAGTTGCCAGCACCCACAGGTAGCTCACAATCGTCTATTCCAGCTCCAGAGGATCTGATGCACTATTTGGCCTCTTGGGCACCCATACACATACTCATACACACACACACACACACACACACACACACACACACGAGACACATCTGTCTTTTAGATGACTTCACATCCAGTCAAAATGACCATCATGCCCCTCTACTACAAAATAAAGTATTGATTCCTTTTCAAAATGTAGGTTCCAAGCCAGGCAGGCGGTAGTGGCGCCTGCCTTTAATCCCAGCACTTGGGAAGTAGAGGAAAGTAGAGGGAAGTAGGGAACTTTCTGTGAGTTCAAGGCCAGCCTGGTATACAGAGTGAGTTTCAGGACAGCCAGGGCTGTTACACAGAGAAACCCTGTCTCAAAAATAAATAAATCTAAAAAAAAAAACAACAAATGAATGAATGAATGAATGAAATGTGGGTTCCAGAAGCTGGAGATATGGTCTGCAGTTAAAAGCACTGGAAACTCTTTCAAAGGACCCAGGTTCAATTCCCAGCATACACAAGGTGGCTCCTAACTGCTTAACTCCAGTTCCAAGGAATCTGATGCCTTCTGTAGACACCACACATACACATGGACCACAGACATACCTTTTTCTTTTTTTTAATTTATTTATTTTTATTATATATACAATGGTCTGCTTGCATGTGTCCCTGCAGACAGAAGTTGGCATCAGATCTTATTACTGGTGGTTGTGAGCCACCATATGGTTGCTGGGAATTGAACTCAGGACCTCTGGAGGAGCAGTCAATGCTTTTAACCACTGAGTCATCTCTCCAGCCCTCTTTTCTTTTCTTTTTTAAGACAGGCTATGTAACTCTGGATGTCCTAAAACTCAGTACGTAGATTCCAGCTAGTCTCAAAATTCACAGAAATCTGTTAAAAGTTTTAATTTTCCTTTTTTAAAAATTAGACAAAAGGGGGAAATGCTGTGGATTATGTTCTTTGCTATTAAAAAAAACAATTGGCAGGCCGATAGCAGGCCAAAAAGAGACTGGGTGAGGCAGCCTGACGCAGAGAGAATGATGGGAGGAGGAAGGGCAGAGTCGGGAGAGGAGAGAGAGAAAAAGAGAGAGAGCTGTCAGCTACCAAGCAAGCATGACATGTAGAAAATGAGTTAACAAGCCATGAGCCACATGGCCAAACATAACTAGAAATATGGGCTAATTTAAATGTAGGAGTTAGCTAGTAACAAGCCTGAGCTACTGGCTGAGCATTTATAAGTGATATTAAGCCTCTGTGTCAGTTATTTAGAAGCAGTTCCTGGGACAGGAAAACTCAGCCTATAGAGACACCGCCCCCCCAGCCCCCCTTCCCCTTCTCTGCCTCCCAGGTGCTGAGATTAAAGGTATGTCCTTTTTTTTTTTTGCTTTTTGTTTTGCTATTTTGGAGACAGGATTTCTCTATGTAGCCTTAGCTTGTCCTGGAACTCACTCTATAGATCAGGTTGGCCTCAAACTCAGAGATCCTCCTACCTCCGCCTCCCAGATGCTGGGATTAAAGGTGTGTGCCACCACCACCCTGTGGGTTTTCTTATTTTGACAAAAAGCTTGATCATCAACATCTAACACATATAGACTAACACCGGTAGGATCTCACTAAATATTTGTTGAATGAAGAATGAACTGGGAGTAAGAGGGGGATTTAGGAAATGTCTGTTTAGTGAGCACCTACTATGTACCAGAGTTTGGGATGTGTCTTTTTGTTTATTTGCTTGGGTTTTTTTATTTTTTTGAGATGAGGTCTTACTGCATGGTCCTGGTTTGCCTTGAGTTCTCTTGATAGACCAGAATGGCCTCAAACTCATAAGGATTTGTCCACCTCTGCTTCCCAAGTACTGGGATTAAAGTGTTGCCATCACACTCAAGGCATTTGGAGGGTTTTTGACAAGAAGTCTTATGTTGTAAAATAGACTAGCCTGACAATTGCTATGTAGTCCAGGTTGGCTTTGAACTTAAAAGTGATCCTCCTAGGGGCTGGAGAGATGGCTCAGAGGTTAAGAGGATTGCCTGATCTTCCAAAGGTCCTGAGTTCAATTCCCAGCAACCACATGGTGGCTCACAACCATCTGTAATGGGGTCTGGTGCCCTCTTCTGGCCTGCGGGCATACACACAGACAGAATATTGTATACATAATAATAAATAAATTTTTTTTTAAAAAGGTGATCCTCCTATCTCATCTTCCCAAGTACTGGGATTGTTTATAGCCATGAATCAGCATGCCTGGCCCTGATATATACATATACAAATATATATTCATATGAATATATGTATAATATATATATAACATTTTAACCTTGATTTCTGAGAGTGTAGGTGATGTGAGGTGGGGTGTATGACGGTCACAGGACAACCACAGCCTCCTTCAACCACATGGTACCAGGGATCACACTGAAGTGATCACAAGTGGCAACAAGTGCCTTTGTCTGCTGAGTCATCTCACCAGCCTGTGACGTAAGTAAAACTGATAAGGTCCATGACTCATAAGGAGCTCTTGCAAGAAAATAAATCTATGTTTGTATGAATTGCAGCATATAGAAAAGCGTTACTAAAGCAGATTATTTAATATTAACCTTTGCTTACATTTTTCTGATGGTTTTTATTTATTTATTTTTCTTTTTTAAATATTTATTTATTTATTATGTATACAATATTCTGTCTGTGTGTATGTCTGCAGGCCAGAAGAGGGCACCAGACCTCATTCCAGATGGTTGTGAGCCACCATGTGGTTGCCGGGAATTGAACTCAGGACCTTTGGAAGAGCAGGCAATGCCCTTAACCGCTGAGCCATCTCTCCAGCCCCACGGTTTTTATTTTTATGGTGTGTGTGAGAGGATGCATGTGCTTACACGCTTGCATGCTCATGCTCTGTGTGTAGAAACCCGAGGACAGCTTCAGGTATCTGAACTATCCTTGCCTTCCACCTCATTTGAGACAGGGGTTTGTTGTCTCCTGTAGAGTACTCCAGTCTAGCTAGCCCATAAATATCCAGGATTCTCCTGCCTCATTGTAGGCACACTGGGATTACAAATACCTGCCACTGTACCCAGATTTATGTAGGTTCTGGGGATTTGAACTCAGGTCCTCATGCTTGTGTTGCAAGCACTTCACCAATAAGCCATCTCCCCAGCCTCACTTACTGATCATTTTATCAGGTACCCAACAGTGCTACATGGGTGCCACTAATGTGCTTATCGTGTAGATGCAGAAACAGGATTCTCAAGATTAAGTAGCTCGCCAAAACAGCAGGGTTCACACCCAGATGCTCTCGTGGCTTCGAAGCAGAGGCCCTTGAACTCTGCAAGAGTTCCGACAGACTGGAGGTAAGCCTGATGACATGGGACCTGGACCATCAGGAAGATCGGCTGTTGTCTCTATGGTTATGGAGGCTGGATAGAGAGATTATGTAACAATGGTTCAGAATTGTCTCTCAGCCATAGGAAGGCTGGGGACAGGGATGAGACTGGGATGAAAGAGGTGGCTCAGATTTTCCAGTAAGTTTTAACGCATTTTCCTTAGAGTCTGTCCAAATAATTACAGAAAAACATTTTATGGTTTTAGTTATTTAGGATAGGTTACATATGCCCATCATACAACATTCAAAATCACAAAAGGAAGCATAACAAAACATAAATTGGAGTTAAGAACATGGCTCAGTGGTATAGAGCCTACCTAGAATCTTCGGATCTGCAGACACTAAAAAGTTTAACTAGTAGCCCCTCAGTTACTTGGTCAACACCCCCACACTAAATCAACCTCTGTCACACCCCTCTGGGTCAACACCCTCCCAGCTCCAAGTCAATTTCTGTTATGCCCCTTTTATTTTTCCAGGGATTTTACAGGTGTAAATAAATGGAAGAAAAAAATCCTTGTATATATTTTCATCATTTTTGATTTGTTTTGTTGAAAAGGCTCTAGGTAATGCTGGCTCTTCTGGAACTCTCTATGTAGGCTCAAACTCACAAATATCTGCCTTCCTTTGCCTCCATAGTGCTGGGACCAAAGGTGTGCACTAGTGCACCCCTCTCAAACTAACTTTTCTTTCTTTTTTCCTTTACTTTCTTTTTTCTTTTTATTTTTTCTTTCTTTTTCGAGACAGGGTTTCTCCGTAGCTTTTGGTGCCTGTCCTGGAACTAGCTCTTGTAGACCAGGCAGTCCTCGAACTCACAGAGATATGCCTGCCTCTGCCTCCCGAGTGCTGGGATTAAAGGCGTGCGCACCACCGCCCGGCTTCTTTTTGGTTTTTCAAGACAGGATTTCTCTGTGTAGCTGTGGAGCCTAAAATTTTTTTGTTTTGTTTTTTCCTTTTCTGTTTTTGTTTTTCGAGACAGGGTTTCTCAGTGGTTTTGGAGCCTGTCCTGGAACTAGCTCTTGTAGACCAGGCTGGTCTCGAACTCACAGAGATCCGCCTGCCTCTGCCTCCCGAATGCTGGGCTCAAAGGCGTGCGCCACCACCGTCCGGCCGGACTTCTTTTTTCTTAAAGAGAGAAAGAGAACAGCCCAGCATTTGCTTTTCTTCTTCTGAATGTACACGGGTGGGTGCAAGCACACGCCTGTCTGTCCACATGCCCACCACATGTTTAACTGTGTGCTTTCCCTCAGCTTGGGTGGGTGGCTGTCTCACCACAGGCTCTGTGCTTGTATTCCACACCGCAGGTTTGACGGTGATTTCTTAACTTACAAGCCAAACATGAACTGTGGCTACAGGCATTTCACGAGAAACAGAAGCACATGCCTTAGGGTCTCTGCCAATACACGAATCTTGTCACCATCACAACTTTGGGGGCTTCCCCTTGAAAAATGAAACTGCCCCGTGTTCTCAACCGTGGAGTTTTCTGTCCCATGCCCTCCTCTTGTAGAGAAGAAAACAGACCAAGCAAGGAAAGGACTTGCCCGAAGTCTCAAGAGGCTGTAGTGGAACTAACATTATTATCTTTACAGCATCCTCAAATGATTCCCAAGATTTAGATCTTTCTGGTTCTCTTGAAAACCGCAACTAAAGATTGTCCTACTTTTAAGTTGTCTGCCACAGAGGAATTGTAAGAAACGGTCTCCCTCTGGTGGCAGCACTCTGTAACTACAAGGCCAAAAAATTACCGAGAATCTGATGGCCTTTTTAGTTGACCTTTGAGAATTTCATTAACTTTGCTGTTCCAAGACACAGGAGAATTCACTTCAAAAAATGAACTCAGAGGCTCCAGAGAGGGCTCACCTGGTAATGAACTTGCTGTGTAAATGTAAAGACTGGAATTCGGATCCCAGCACCAAATAAATGACCTGTAATTCTGAACAGGCGAGAGCTGGAGACAGGGCATCCTCAGGGAGCTGAATCCTGCAGCTGAGGGTTAAAGTGCGACACCCTGACTCGATATATAACGTGGAGAATGATAAGGGAGACACATGCCATGCAATCTCCGACCTCCACACACATGTACACATGTGAAAAGGCGCACACAAACACACACACTTTTATTTTTTTAAATATTTATTTATTTATTATGTATACAACATTCTGCCTCTGCCTGCATGCCAGAGGAGGGCGCCAGATGTCAGTACAGATGGTTGTGAGCCACCATGTGGTTGCTGGGAATTGAACTCAGGACCTCTGGAAGAGCAGCCAGTGCTCTTAACCTCTGAGCCATCTCTCCAGCCCCAACACACACACTTTTAAAGAGATTCATGCTAGTTCCAGGACAGGCTCCAAAAGCTACAAAGAAACCCTGTCTCGAAAAACAAAACAAAACAATAAGTCAGATTCACGGAAAACTCGATCACATATAAATACAGTCCCCAGAGAAGGGCAAGACGACATCCTTTCTTGAAGATGGTCTCACAGTGAGACCATGTTGATGGGCGGTGGGGCGGGGTGGGGCGGGGAGACATGGATGGGACAGGACTGGAATCAGAAACATCTAGGAAGTCTTCAGTGTACAAGTGGAGGCCGAGAGCAGAAGGTTCTAGGTAAGGGCATGGAGCGAGGACAGACCTGGAGTCAACAATACAGGAAGCTGTGAAATTAGGGAATTGGTAAACAGGTCACTCGACTAGGAGATAAGAGCTAGTAACATTTTACCAACTTGGTTACAATTATAATCTCTAAGATTCGTCACAACAAGGAGCTGTTATTCTACGAAGACTAGTGACTCCCCAAAACCATGAGGGCAAAAACACCTTCCAAGCCAGCTAGCTTGGCTAGAGCAGCCGAAGGACACGGAGCCTGTCCCTGACCTGAAAGCACTTGGTGCTTGCTCCCCGCCCTCTGTCGGGGAAAAAGGATCAGAGAAAAGAGAACTGTAAATCTTCCTCAGACTGGCAAGCCGCCCCCTTCCCAGTCATAACCCTTAGAATTTTTACAGCGAGTCAGATATTGGTTGGGAGTCTCCAGGGTAATAAGGTGTAGTACTAAACCTAGGCTTCCTTCCCAGCACTCGGGAGGCAGAGGCAGGCAGATCTCTGTGAGTTCGAGACCAGCCTGGTCTATAGATCGAGTTCTAGGACAACCAGAGCTACACAGAAAAACCCTGTCTCAACCCAAACCAACCAACCAACCAATCAAACAAACAACCTAGGCTTCAAATATGTTAGGCAAAGGGCTGGAGAGATGGCGCCAATGGTTAAGAGCACTGGCAGTTCTCCCAACGGACCCAGGTTCAATTCCCAGCCCTCATAGCAGATCACGATTGTCTGTAACTCTAAGATCTCACATCTTTATACCCTTGCACAGACATACATGGAGGCGCAATACCAATGTACATAAACCAAAAGTAAACAAATATGTTAGGTAAGTGCTCGACCACTGAGTTATCTCCTCAGCCCTCAGCAGAGTGGTTTGATACAGCTTTGAAGTCACTATGATTATTTCTATACTTAGGGAAATTGAGGCACAGAAACTTTATATAAGTTTCATAAGATCACAGGACTTGTTCAAACTCCAAGTGTTGGTAGAAGTTCACCTTTTTTTGGTCTTATTTTGTTACAGTGGTCTGTACAGCATGTATGCCTGCAAGCCAGAAAAGGTCACCAACACTCATTTTATTTTATATTTATTTATTTATTGGTTTTTCGAGACAGGGTTTCTCTGTGGCTTTGGAGCCTGTCCTGGAACTAGCTCTGTAGACCAGGCTGGTCTCGAACTCACAGAGATCCGCCTGCCTCTGCCTCCTGAGTGCTGGGATTAAAGGCGTGCGCCACCACCGCCAGGCCTGGGTTCAGTTCTTAACACCCACACAGTAGCTCAAAAGAATCCACACTGGAGCTCAAATTAACTCCAGATTTAGGGGATCTGGCCTCCACATGATCTGTAGGTACCAGGTATGCCCAGCAAAACATCCATATAAACTTTTTTTTTAAATCTAAAACAAAGCTCAATAATTATAAAAATATAGTCTAATATATTTAACTGTTATTAAAGATCCAGAAGAACTTCAGTGGCAGGGAATTCTGTTTGAGTTTGGATGCAATATTTCGAACTTTTCTTTTCTTTAAGATTCATTTATTTAGGCCAGGCAGCGGTGGCGCACGCCTTTAATCCCAGCACTTGGGAGGCTGAGGCAGGCAGATCTCTGGGAGTTCGAGGCCAGCCTGGTCTAGTTCCAGGACAGGCACCAAAGCTACAGAGAAACCCTGTCTCGAAAAACCAAAAAAAAAAACAAACAAACAAAAAAAAAAACTAGTTCCAGGACAGCTAAGGCTATCACACAGGGAAACCCTGTCTCAAAAAAACAAAAAAGATTGATTTATTTATTATGTATACAACATTCTGCCTCCATGTGTCCCTGCAGGCCAGGAGAGGGCACCATCGCCTGGCCACCAACGCTCATTTTAGATGGTTGTGAGCCACCATATGGTTGCTGGGGATTGAACTCAGGACCTCTGGAAGAGCAGCCAGTGCTCTTAACCACTGAGCCATCTCTCCAGCCCTGAATTTTTTTCTTGAAACATGGTCTTCCTATGTTCTCCAGACTGACCTGGCATTCACAGAGATCTGCCTGCTTCTACTGCCTGAGTTGTTTGATTAAAGGCCGGGTCTAACTAACATCCCCCCCCCCCCCGATGAATTCATTTATCTGATACATTAAATTATGTGAAGCAAAATATATGCAACTGCCCAAAAAGAACCATATCCTCATATTATGACGGTTGTGAGCTGCCATGTGGGTACTGGGAAATGAACCTGGATCCTCTGTATGAGCAGTCATTGCTCTTAACCGCTGAGCCATCTCTCCAGCCCTAGAAACAATACAGTGTTTTATTTATTTGTTTGCTTGTTTTGTTTTTTCAAGATAGGATTTCTCTGTGTCACCCTGGTTGTCCTGGAACTCACTCAGTAGACCAGGCTGGACTCGAACTCACAGAGATCCACCTGCCTCCGTTTCCCAAATGCTGGGATTAAAGACGCGCCACACCACAGCCCGGCTAATCCAAAATTATCTTTATAGGAGATATTTTAAATCCTTTGTGGAAGTACAGCAATGTTTTCAGAATGGTGTAGAACAAAACACATAACCTGTAGCTTACACAAATTTATGGACTCACTCTTTTTTTTTCCTTTGAGATTAAAATTTTGAAGGAAAAAAATGTTTTTTTCGATAATTGCCTGATTTTAGAGAAGGTAGTTCCAAAGTACACAGTTCGCGAACTCAAGCACTTCACTCGAACTCTAACCCCGTAAATGAGCCGGAGGGTTGACCTTAAGAAAGATGGACGCCCTCGCCCTTCGCCGCCCTCTTCCACGATGGCGGACCAGGTTCGCCGAGGACTTGGCAGGCAGCCTCTTCCGGGCTAGGCGAGGGGGCGTGGTCCATTGAGGAAAGCCCTGCGTTCCTCCGCCCGCGACCGAGGCGCGCTGCAAGGCGCAGGCGCGGGGAGGGGTTAGGGGAGGAGGGAAAGCGGCGAGTAAGATGGAAGATGAGGAGGTCGCTGAGAGCTGGGAGGAGGCGGCAGACAGCGGGGTAAGGAGGAGCTGCCGCCCCGTGGCAGGGCCGGGCGGACCCGGCGTGAGGGAAGCCTCCGGGGAGCGGGTCTGGGGAGAGTTTTCCCCCAGGAAGGGTCCCACATACCGGGCCGGAGGAAGAAGAGAGGCTCCCGGTCCCGGAGCGCCGTGAAGGCCTCTTAAAGGGGCCACGTTCCATTTCTCCCTCTACCTTTGCGGGGTGCCTCTCCGTCCAGCGGTGTGCGCGTTGCTTAGGGCGCCCCACCCTCTACCCCGGGCCACTCTCTTTGGTCCCCGTACCCCAGGGACCATTTTAAAGTTCGTGTGCTCTGTCTGCTGAAGGAGGGGCTCGGTCGGCGTGCCTGACTCGGAGGAAGAGCGGGAGGAGGCCCCAGACAGCGGGGAGCAAGCAACCATGTGTCCTCTGGGACCACTAGGCGCTGAACCGAAATCCCCCGCCGCTATCTGCCTTCCGCCTCGGTGGGCGAGCCTGGATTTTTTTCTTTTTCTTTTTTTTTTTCCTCTCAGTTTTACTCCGAGAGCCCGAGGCAGTTGGTTTCCTGGGGATCTCAGCAGAGCTCCCCTAAACTCAGCTAGCATCCGCTCTTTCCCGACACCCACCCCAAAGATCTGCGTAATGGGGAGGACCTCGGAGTAGGTTCGCCTGGGTGGAGAGAAGGGAGGAAGGGTGTGATTTGTAAGATAGCCCCATGCCTGCGAGGAGAAGGGGAGATTACCGATCGGAATGATTGGGAGTTTTTGCTTGCCTCCAAAAGTTACAGGGGGAAAAATTAGCTCAAGTAGGAACTCATTGGTGATGAATGTGGTAATTTCAGAGTTTGAGGTTTGACCGTAATCCTCCTGGAGACGGAAACGTCTCTCTGGTGGGTGACCATGTGTCCGCGCCTGTGCCGTACTGGGCTCCGGTGACATGCATCGCAAAAGCTTGTGTTTGAGGAGTCGTACACGCCAGGGTAGAAAGAAGCTGGGTCTGTCTGAGCCTGGCGCTTCGGATCAGTGCAGCAGCGGGTGTATCTTCCCAGGAATGTTGAAACTTGGCGTCGAAGTTTTTTCCGCTGGTTCAGCATTTCTTGAACGATTGGTGATGTTTCCCCACTTAACATAATCGAGTATTTGAAGGAGTGCTTGGTTCAGAGATTGTTTAGTAGTTTAAAGATACCCTTCCAGCTTGAATCAAGAAAGCTACAGGGTTTTTTTTTTTTTTTTTTTTTTTTTTTTTTTTTTTTTTTTTTTTTGGCTGTAGCCCTGGCTGCCCTGGAACTCAACCATATAGACCAGAATTCAAGACTGTCCTTGAATTTACAAAGGCCTGCCTGCTTCTGCCTCCCCGAGTGCTGAGATTAAAGACGTGTGCCTCCACACCCAGCAAGTTAAAGGGTTTTATAGAGAGCAACAGGTGTCATTTGGATATTTACTCATTCCACAAATATTTTTGAGTGTGTGCTATATGGTAGGAAGTGTGCACAGTAGTGACTTGGCCAGAAGATGCCCAGTTTCCGGTAGAGGCATTTATGGACTGCTGCTAGGGGTGAGTAACCCAGACACCCCCGTGTCACCCCTGCATAAAAAAATAAAAGAAAAAGAAAAACCTTGTTTTTTTTTTTCTAATTACATTTGTTTGTTTGTTTGAGACAGGGTTTTAAAACCCTGGTCTTTGCAGGTTTCATGTAGCCCTGGCTATTGTGAGACTTGCTCTGTAGACTATACTAACCTGGAACTCAGAGATCCATCCACTTTGGCTTCCCAAGTGCTGTGATTAAAGGCATGCGGCATGATTATATGTATCTTTTTATTTAGTTTCGAAATAAATTGCCTGGAAACTGCTCTGCTTTTATAGACAGGAAATTGAGGTTTGGGGATTTGACTCCAAGACCAATTTTAAAACGGACTTCCTTTGCTACCATTTTGCTACCTTCTTACCTTGAAAAGACTTGAGTTTTTCTTTATCTATTTCTTTTATTTATTTCTTTTTATTTTTCCATGTTGTTCATCAGATCCCCTGGCTACATATATGCCGAACACAGACTCTTGAGTTGCTCCCCTGTTCTCTGGGCTTTTTGTTTTGTTTTTAAGTCGGGGTCTCACTGTGTAGTCCTGGCTGGCCTGGAACTTACTCTGTAGACCAGGCTGACCTGCCTGCCCTGCTTTGACTTCCCGAGAGGAGTGCTGGGATCCAGGTGTGTGCAACTCCTAGCGTTCTTCTTTTTCAGTTGAGAAAGTGAGCTGTGCATGCTGTGCTCAGGAGCGTGTAGGTGCGGGAGGATGCCAGATGTTGTCGGGTCCCCTGGCCATCGTGAGCCACTTGATGGGGAGTGCTGGGAGTGGAGCTCCAGTCTTCTGCAAGAGCAGCAAGCACTCCCTAAGCCCTGGGAGCGGCTCTCCAGCCACCAGCTTTCATTTTTAATGTTTGCTTTGTTTTTGAGACAGTGTCTTAGTTACTGTCCTTTCATTGTGAAGTGATACACCGTGAGGAAGGCAACTCTTTTTTATTTATTTATTTATTTATTGGTTTTTCGAGA
>NW_026067894.1:887877-979616 GCF_014885135.2 Alexandromys fortis
TGTTTTGTTTGTCTGCAAGCGTCAGCCTTTCACACTATAGCTCAGGCTGGCTCAAATGCAAAGGAATAGTCCCGACTCAGCCTTCTGTATTTCTAAAGGCTGGATTACAGGCGTGGGCTACCCCACCTGGCCTCTGAAGTCGGTCATGAATTTGATTCCCTTAATGTGCACCTTTGGAGGAGGAGACTGAGGAGGAGTGAAGCATATCCACATCACCACATCCAGTCGACTCTCCATAGTTTTCAGATGCAGGCAGTTGCTGGCATAAAAATTCTTAGTTGCAGGTTACCTGGTCTCCCTACTGGTAATGAGTTTTGAATATGCCCAGTCTTCAAAAACGAAAAAAGCAAAACAAGCAAGTAGAAGAAAACTTGGGTGGAAGCGGAGAGAAGATTATCAATTGGGGGGCGGGGGCTGGAGAGATGGCTCAGAGGTTAAGAGCACTGGCTGCTCTTGTAGAGGTCCTGAGTTTAATTCCCAGCAACCACATGGTGGCTCACAACTATCTTTAATGAGATCTGGTGCCCTCCTCTGGCGTGTGGGCACACATGGAGGCAGAATGTTGTATACATAATAAATAAATAAATCTTTTAAAAAAATTATCAAATGGGGGGCTGGAGAGATGGCTCAGAGGTTAAGAGCACTGACTGCTCTTCCAGAGGTCCTGAGTTCAATTCCCAGCAACCACATGGTGGCTCACAGCCATCTATAGTGAGACCCCCTTCTGGCATGCGGGCACACATGGAAGGAATGTTGTACACATAATAAATAAATAAATCTTTTAAAAAAAATTATCAAATGGGAGTTGGCTGATTGTAAAATTGAATGACCAGACTCCGTGGATCCAGAAGCGCCGTTATCCTTGGGATCGCTGCCTTCTAACTTTACAAAGTTGGGTCATGTCAGAATGTCTTTCCATGTCAGGATCTGAAGTCATTTTTTTCCCTTCTTGAGTGTCTTTTCCCCAGTATAGAGTGGTCGTTCCATTGAGGAAGGGTCAGCCTGAATCGCCTTGGGTATTCTGGAAACAAGCTGCTGCTCGTCTGTGGGTGTTTCCCTTCTGTGCAGTTGCTCCTTTGGGTGTTTCTTCAGAAGGATCACAGCCACATGCTAAAGACAGTTCAGT
The DNA here is from genome assembly GCF_014885135.2 of Alexandromys fortis. Taxonomy (NCBI): domain Eukaryota; kingdom Metazoa; phylum Chordata; class Mammalia; order Rodentia; family Cricetidae; genus Alexandromys; species Alexandromys fortis. The sequence continues at coordinate 889,004 of NW_026067894.1, forward strand.
TTGCCTTTCCCCAAAGAAATGCTTCTTTAAAAAACGTTCCTGGTGGGGAGGTGAAATGGAGAAGCGAGCCACTGTTGATACAGGGAGTGCCCTGAGGATAACCGGGCTTTCCCACGCTAAGCACAGGCACTGCCCCTGCCGTATACCTTCTCCCCTGCTTCAAATTTTGAATTGAGTCCTCTATCTTCAGCAAAACTCAAATGGCAATGAGAGTGGTTTGTAATTGGAAGGCATCTTCCTGCTCCAGAAACTAGATCAGCAATTGTTCTTCTAGACAGTTTCTCTCCCTGACTGTCCTGAAACTCACTATGTAGATCGGCCTGACTTTGAACTCACAAAGATCCACCTGCCTCTGCTGAGATTAAAGGCATGCACCATCATGCCTAGCCTCATTTCTGATGGTTTGAAACTAGTTTATATACACCAATTGTTTAAACAAAAGAAATCTATAAAACATGGCCAAACTAATCTTGTTGGTGATGAGCCCTTCAGCTAGAATAAGGTATAGAATAAAGATAGATGAAGTTAGGTTTGTGGTTATAAAGTATTGTCAGCCTCTCATTTCCCTATGTCCCTAAGATTTCCTTTGTATTTTTTTTTCTTTCTCAAATGAAGCAGCTAATGGGAAGAAAATGTATCTTTTTTTCATACTTATTTATTATGGGGGTTGGGCTTGTATGAGGAGGTCAGAAAACAGGAGTTGGTTCCCCTTCCACCATGTGGCTTCCCAGGGCTGAACTCAGGTATTGAGTGCCTTTACCACTGTACAGTCTTCTTTTTTAAAAGTAGGGTCTTTGTGGCGCCCTTAAACTTAAGGTCCTCCTGCCGCTAGGATTATAAATATGTACCTCCACTCAAGCTCTTCCACCCCCTTTTAATTGGCTGTACTAAGAATGAAACCCAGGGCCTCGTGTGTGCTGGCAGAGGCTCTACTGCTGAGCTCAGTTCCAAGCCCAAGAAAATGTCTTGTGCAAGTTAAAGGATAACTAGGTCACTGGTCTTCCGGATTGAGAATTCAGATGTATGTTTACTTTACACCCGAGTGAGCCAGTCATCCGGACATTGCCCCATCAGTGATGCTTGGTAGTGTAAAAGCCCATAAGAAAGTGTCCATGGAGGCTGGTTGGTGGTGGCACATGCCTCTAATCCCAGCATTAGGGGAGGCAGGGACAGGTGTGTCTCTACAGAATGAGTTCCAGGACAGTCTCCAAAGCTACAGAGAAACCCTGTCTTGAAAAACCCAAAAAGAAAGAAAGAAAGAAAAAAAAGAAGAACAAAAAAGAAAAACCCATCCATGAACATATCGGTGTGCATTGGGCACTATGGCCTTGTCCAGTGAGAGAACAACAACGCTTTGTAGAAGCACAAATGGGGTGCAGAGAAGGTCTTGTGTGGGAGCTTATGCTGTCGTGGGCTTTGAAAGACCAAGAGCCAGGAAGCTGGCATCATAAGTTTGAGGCCAGCCTGGGTAACACAGGGAGATTGTCTCAGGAAAAAAGAGGAACAATAAATAAAAGAAGATTTGAAGGCTGAGCTGAGCGGAGCCGTCCTGTCTGGTCCCTGGGCAGGTGGTAGTGTGGCCAGTGCATACATGGATGAGGCCGTGTGGGGAGAGCTGGGAACACTGCAAGTATTTCCTCTGGCTGGAGGCACTAAGGTTGGCAGGGCTCAGTGGAAAAAGATGGAGCCAGAGAGGCTTGCAGGGGTGCTTTGAACTTGCTTCTGGGAGCTGCAACTTTGTCCGCAAAGCAGTGGAAACTTTTAAATAGTGCCTCCCTGCTCCCCTTCCTTTAGCAGAGGCAAGATGTAGTTGGATTTTCATTTAAGAAATTAAATCTTTACCTTTGGAGGAGTGGCCATATTCTGCAAGGCCACTTTTGAATGTGTGCAGTTGACTGTGTAGCAGGCACAAAACAACAGATGAGTTAGTTTGGGGCTCTCTGGTACCAGTTCCCTTCTGTTTATCTTTTCGGTAAAGAGGACACCCAGATCTGCCAAATCTGAAGGCTTCTCAGCAGTTCCTTGTCTGAGTCCTGGGACCTGCAGTGCTTGCTCTCAGAAGGGCTTTTCTGCAGATCTTTTGGTCAGTATAGTCATGATGGCTGTGAGGTGGCTGTTCCCTGAACTCTGGAGAGAGATCTGCTTTCCCGGCCTCAGAGAAAGGAGGATAATGAGCTTTTCAGCAGTGGCTTCCAGCCCTTTTCACTGGAGCTGCACGAGGGGCCTGTTCTCAGCGTGCTCTGGGCACTCAGGGAGCTGCCATGGTTGCAGTGGACTGCAGGCCTTGCCTTCTGCAGGAGAGAATCGTGGTTCTCTAAAGCTGTTGGTGAAACCCTGCAAGAAAATGTTGCTATTGTGGAGATGTTCTTGGGTCCCTTCATCTCCTCTAGAGGACAGTGGTTACCCTGAATGAACATCGGTCCCTCGCTGGGCCAGGTAGCTGGCCTCCACAGTGTACAGTGTGTTTTCTTAATGTTTCCCTCATTGACATAACAATAACATAGACTATTTATTTCTCCTGTTGAAGACAGAGACAGACTTGTTGGTTCCTAGGAGGAAGTTGTGTTTAAATACTTTACCTGCCTGTGGCCAAAGTACAGAATTTTTTTCTTGTTTTTCAGGACAGGGTTTCTCTGCATAACTTGCTCTGTAGACCAGGCTGGCCTTAAACTCACAGAGATCCACCTGCCTCTGCCTCCCAAGTGCTGGGATTAAAGGTGTGCTTCACCACTTCCTGGCCAAAGTACACAGTATGCAGTTTTTTAAAAATCAATTTATTATTTCTTTTTGTGGTGCTAAAGATTGAATTGAGAGCCTGTACATAGTAGGCATAAGTACCACTGGCTTATAGCCGCAGCCCTCTGCTGTTTTTAGGTAGTGCTGTGGTGACTGGGGAGAGCTCTGCCAGGCAGCCATCAGAAGCACTCTTAGTAACTCCAGAAATGTCGATACATGAATAGTTTGAACTGTGTTAGGCTCTGACACACGGCTTCCTAACATCTTATTCTTGCAGGATGTTGATCCAAACATTAAAATTAAAAAAACAGACACCACAGGAATTAGAAATAAATCCCATCAGTGCTTTTTATGTATTTTATCTTGTCCCTGGTGCTGAGACATCCCCTCTGTACACAGGAAGTAAGGCATTCTGTTCCTAAAAGAATAGGAAATGTGGTGCTGGGATGAGTTGTATAGGAGTCTGGAGAGGTCAGGATTATCTCTTATTTATTTACTTATTTATGCATTGGTATTTTTTGAGACAGGGATTCTCTACGTAGCCCTGGCTATCCTGGAGCTCACTCTGTACTGCAGGCTGACCTTGAACTCATAGATCTGCCTGCCTCTGCCTCCTGAGTGCTGGTCTTAAAGGCATATGCCTTTGGGGGGGGCGGGGAATTAGGCTGTTTTCTTATAAAACCCAGGACCACCAGCCCAGGGATGGCATCACCTACAATGGGCTGGGCCCTCGCCCATCAATCACTAATCAGGAAAATGCCTTACAGCTGCATCTTCTGGAGGCCCTTTCTCCAATGAGGCTCCCTTCTCTCTGACTCTGGCTTGTGACATAAAACCAACCAGGACACAAAGCAATGATGACCCTCCTGCTGTCAGTTCTTTTTTGCAAGGCTGACTGGTGAACAGAACTATGACCCAGAATCTACAGCTCCTTTGTGGAAGGGTCTGTGAGACAGTAGAGTGAGCGCTCGCTAGGCCTTTGTGGTCATCGTCACTGACCTCCGAGGTCAAAGAGAGGAAACTGGGGTGGTGGGTTTGGTCCTGAGTCCTGTTGAGATTGTTAGCATTTGCTTGTCACCAGGTGGTTCATTGATAAAGTGCTTCTGCCAGCTCCGTTGTTGAGTTCTTAGAGGCTCCTCCCCCACATGACCTTGACCTGCTTCTTAACAGGGTTGTGCTTGAGTAGAATGCTTAAGAGCCCTTTTTAACACCCAAAATGTGACTGCCAGAGAGGTACTGGCTGGTGGAAATCATAAACGAAACACTCCTTCCTTTATTTTGTCTCACTGTGTAGCCCCTGTGGGCCCCTGCCTCGACTTCCCTTTCTTCATCTGGCTTGAGATAACTTGTTGGCCAGGTGAAAGACTATAAATACTTTTTGCTCAGGATTATTGGGCTTGATTGCCTTCACTTGGGTCCTGGTTGCCCTCCTCTTCTGGAGTCCCCTCTTTGTCTCATGATCCATTTGTGTTCTCTTCTGCCTGCTGAGTGTCACTGATTGATTCAAGCTAGACTGATAGGAGCACCCTTGAGTGTTCAAATAAAATTGGAGGTGGTGTCATAGTAGCTTGATTAGTCCTCCAAAGCCTGCCCACTTGGGAGTTTCCTTGGGAGAAGTGGCAAGGTGTCTTCATGAGGAAGAATGGTTGCTTCCCTGCTTCTTCCGCATGTGGCCTTAGAAACCGAGGGCTTCATGCCAGGTCTGGTTCTGGGGCAGCTGCTTCCTGCCTCTCAGCTTCACCCTGGTTTGTAAAACCTGATTGCTGGATTCGACCCAGGGCCAGTGAAGGCTGGGGTGAGAGCTGTGCTCCCTGTGGGTGTTACAGTCACTGCCCTCCAGCCCCTGGCAGCACAGCCTGAGGACTCCCAGGTCCTAAGCCTGCCCAGGGGTCTCTCTGGCTTGCGGTCTCTGAGGACTAATATTCTGTTTCTTCTCTACAAGTCTTGTTACTCAGTGCTGTGTGAAAACCAAACTGGTAAAAGAATTAAACAAATAACCTCACAGAGCGGAGTGCTGTAGACTTTGCCCTGTTTTATTTGCCCTGCACAAATTCCCTCCCACACTGAGACTGATGAAGTGTCCAAAGTCAAACATTCCTTTGTGTCAGGGCTGCAGTTTTCACTTTCTGAGGCCCTCTCTGCTGGGGTCCTTTTAAATTCCTGGGTCTGGTTTCTGCTGAAGAACTATTTCCTTTTGTAGCCTGCCTGACCATGAAGTCATCCTGCCCTTGTTGGGAAACCTGGATTCGTTTGAACCTGGCCTGCCTGGGTATAAAAACTGGTTGACTCCATCACCAGTTGTGTGTCATTTGTCAAGTCGCCACTTGAGGGTGCACAAGGCTGGTTACACCCCATGGTTGTGGCAGGGATTGGAGATGGTGACCTGGGAAGGTGCTGCGTTAGAGGATACAGATCCTGCTATCCCACCGAGGGCTGCATACACACAAGTCCACATACTCAGTGGAGGGTACAAGTCTCACTCTTGCCTAGCCCGTGTTCTGCCTCTGAACTGCACCCCAGCCAACCTTAGCTCCAGTTTGAATGTGTGTAATCACCTCCTTGGACACTGATAAGCCCAGCTGAGATCCTGGCTTTAGTCATGCTGGAACTGTGGTTGTGACATAACTCTCAGAATTGGTTCTTTTCCATCTGTAGAGTTGGGACAGGTCTAAAATTGCTCCATCAGGACTATTAACAAATTGGTGTGTTGGGCATTGTGTTAGGCTCTTGGGCCAAGTGTGGTGCATGAAGCATCTGCTCTCAGAGCTCTGCTGGGTGAGATGGCTGGCGTATGCTTCATAAACACTCAGCAGGGGCACAGAGAGTAGTGATGCCTGGGCAGAGTGCAGTATAAACCTGGGGTTGAGAGGCCAAAGGTGAGAGAACTGTGGGGTGTCTGCACCTGGATCTTGAGTTTTGGGAGGTTGGGGCAGGAGTGGTCTCAGTTCCAGGGACAGGTGGGTCTCTTAAGTTTAAGGCCTTGGTCTACATAGTGAGTTCCAGCCAAGGAAGGCTATGTAGAAAGACCCTGTCTCAAAGAATAAAAACCAAACCCAAAAATACCAGAACAGAGTAAAAAATAATACTTCAGTGCACAGATAGCTATGCAAACCTACCAGGACATTTCAGGAGGGAACACTGAGTGCGTGGGCCTTGGGATGGATTGGAATTGTTTTTGCCTGCTGAACAGTGGCGGCCAGTATGGTGGCTAGATGGGGAGGGAAGGTGGCCTGTGAGGCTGGAGTTGCTGGGAGCCAGGTTTGGTGGAAATAGTAGATGGTATTGCTGTACAGTAGGAAACCATGGTCGGTTTTAAGTCTCACTCTGGCTGCTATGGGGAATACAGATGGAATGGACAAGAACCAGGGGATGTTGGTGATTTGGATTGTCATTGGGAAGAAAGTTTAGTATGTATTTTGAAAACAGAACTGAGTGGCCTGTAAACAGGAATTAGCGCCTTTGGCCTGAGCTGCTAAAATGGTACATGAAGCAGGCTGGGGTGGTCCCACAGTCATGGGTTGTTACTTCTTAAAGTCTGAGTCGATCTGACACTAAATATTTATCAGTGTTCGTAAAACTGTGAACCTATACAAGGTTTGGACAGTATAGTCAGGTGCTGTGGTACATGTCTGTAATCCCAGCACTTGGGAGGCCAAGGTAGAGGATTACTGTGAGTGAGATAGGGCCTACCTACAAGCAAGGCCCTATCTCCAAGGAAACCAACTCAGGGCCAATGGAATGGCTCAGTGAGTTGAGGCACTTTCTGCCACACCTTGCAAATTGAGTTTGATCCCCAGGACACACATGGTAGAAGGTGAAAACCTCCACTCTCCAAGTGTGTAAGATAAATAAGCATAGACAGAAAGGGAGGCTGGAGAGATGGCTTAGTGGTTGAAGCGCTGGCTGTTCTTCCAGAGGACCTGGAACCCAACACCCACATGGCAGCTCACAACTGTCTATTATTCCAACTCCAAGGGATCTGAAACCTTCATACCAATCACTTAAAGTTAAATAAGTTATTTAAAAGAAAAGAAAGGCTGAACATAGAAACGGGCCTCTAATCCACACCTGGGAGGCAGATGCAGGTGGATCTCTGAGTTCGAGGCCAGCCTGGTCTATATATATATGAGTTCCAAGACAGCCAAAGCTACATAGTGAGACCTGTCTTGAAACAAACAAACAATAAATAAAAGAAACCAACCCTTTGTACTGAGACTGTCTTATTCTGATCATAAAACCATGTCCAGAGGAAGGTGCCACGTGAGCCACAAAGTGCTTCCTTCCTTCTTTCAGTATTTTGAGATAGAGTCTCTATTATATACCTTTAGTTGTCCTGGAACTTACTAAGTAGACCAGGTTATCATTAAACTCACAGGAATGCACCTGCCTTTGCTTCCTGAGTACTGGAATTAAAGGTGTGTGTTATCTTACCTGGCGTGTTTAATTTTATTTTAAGATAGGCTCATCATATAGCCCTGGCTGGCCTAGATCTTACAGAGCTCCCTCTACCACAACCAGGCTAATATTTTAAATTTTATTCAATGTATCAGAGTGGTATTATTCCATCATGCACTCCATATTAAAGATTTTTAAATATGGAGCTAGAGCGATGGCCCAGTAGTTAAGAGCTCTTGTTGCTTTTGCATAGGACCTGGGTTCTATTCCCAGCATCTGTGTGGTGGCTTACAACACCCTGTAACTCCAGTTCCAGGGGATCTGATGCTGTCTCCTGGCCTCCACAATCAGCAAGCACACAGATGGTAGAGCATACATACTCACACATAAAATACAATAAATAAAATTAATTTTTTAATCATTAAAAGATTATAACTGCTATTTTGCACTCTAAAGTGAGAGGGAACTCTGGTGTACACTTGGCACTTGCAGCTTGAGATGCATGACTAGAGCTAGTGTGGGGGTAGAGGGTGTCCCGAGGGCTCTCCGGGGTCTCTCAGTGCAGACACCATGAGCGCTGAGTGCTTGGCGGGAAGGAGGTTTCGGGGAACCTTTCCCTGACAGGTAATACCAACCTGTCCAGAGGCGCCACCCTTTGGGAAGCGTCTTCTTTTCTTTCTTTCCTGCTATTAATCTTTTCATCCTCCTTTCCCCTGCCTCCCCCCTCCCCCTCTCTTGCTTTTATCTGTTCCACGCTTCCTGAATTGTATAGCAGTATGGCTGGCTCTCCGTGCTCTGGTCTTGCACAGTACTGCTCACACAGCACACAGCTTCTGTGGCCTGCTCACCTCTGGCCCCCAGGCTGAGGACATCTATCAAACCATGCTTTCCAACTCTCTCCCCTCATTTGAGAAGGAGAAGCACGAAGACCCCGACTGACAAAGCCTAGGCTTCCTCAGAGGGAGTCAGAGCCAGATCCTGTGCCCTGTGGTGACCTACTTAATTAAAGTGGAATGTTTTCCCTCACTGTGGGAGTAACAAAGGGAGGGGTGTTTTGTGGGAAGTGGAACGGAAAACAGGCTTACCCAAATCTGTACTGTGAGTCCCCGTGGCCTCAGCCTCTCAGAGAACATTTCTCTCAACCCCTCAAGTTTTTGGCTTTTTGTTGTGAACTTTAACTTAGCCTTGTACATAGTTGGATTTTTTTTCAGGTTTGCTTTTATAATTTTTAAAGGCATGAAAAGCACATATAGTAGTGTTTATAATAATTTAGACTATCTTGGACATTTGCTTAATTTTTGAACCTGAATTTTGGGTGCTTCCCCAAGGATGGGGGGGTGGTTCCAGTAGTAGAATGAGCAGGGACAGCTAACCCAGTCAATCCGAGCCAGTGTCTCTGCTCCTGGCCGACATATAAAACTGCAGGGCTGAAGCACAGGCACAGAAATGGGCTCTGTGGGCTGCACATCTGGACTAGAGATGGCCCTTTAAAGGTGCAGGACCTTCTGACTGTTCTGTCGTAGAGCAGACTTGCTGTTACAGAATGGTTCTCCTTATGAAGTTGTTGGAACAGTCTTACCTGTAGCCCATGCTGGCCTCAGTTTCAAAGTAATCCTCCTGCCTTAGGCTCTCAAAAGCTGGGAAAACAGCTGTGAGACACCATACTTGTCTTATCTTCTGAATTCCTTTGCTTTGTCCCTAAGTGAAATTGAGACCCTCAGGAAGAGCCAGGATCCTGCCCAAGTTTACGGGAACCATGAGGTGCCTTAGCCAGGACCACAACTCTACTGGGTCATGACACTGGCCACCCTGAACCAAGGACATGGCTACCAATGTCTGTTGTGGGCCCAGAAGTAGCTATATAGACCAGACTGGCACACAGAGGTCTGCCTGCCTTGCCTCTATTTCTCCAGTGCTGGGATTAAAGGTGTGTCAGGGGACACCGGGCCAGCCCTGTGATGTCTTCTTTGCATTTCTCCCGGCACATACGCTTGTACTGGTCCTGGTCAATTTGGAGACTTGCCTGCTGTCCACCCAGCTCTGGAACATACTCACTTTCAGGAAACTCACGGTCAGTGGTCATTCCTTGAGTGTGAGAGAAAAGCCAGAAACTGACAAAGATGGGTAGAAGTTACCTGAGGAAAGTTACTGACTGCATTGCCAATAAAAGGGGGCATTTTCTAATCTAGAGCCAAAACCTCATTGAAAGCAGCTTGCTACTCTTAAGGGTTAGGTTGGTTGGTTGCAGTAGTCACCAAAGAAGTCATGTTAGCTGCTATGGTGGGATGAGGGGGCTCACCATCTTCTCCTTTGGCTGGATACTGTGGCGGGGTGGGGAGCTGGCAACAGCAGTTTAAGCCCCAGAAAGGACAAGGTACTCCCTCCCACTCTTGCAGAGTTCCTGGGGAGTATTTGGGCATGTTCTTCTGTGGGCATGGCTGGTTTAACTCTGTCCCTCAGGGCTTCGCTACCCCTGAATGAACTGATGAAACATTTCCTGACCTTTCCTGTCGAGACAGGACAGCTGCAGTAGTACTGTCTGCTGCTGTTCGCACAGAGGCCCCAAATAGCCCGACTTCTGGCCTCTGCCCTTCCCCCTTCCTCTCGCCTTCTCACCTTACTGAGTTGTGTCTCATCCACCTTTTAATGTGGTGGTGGTGTGTTTGTTTGTTTGTTTTGGTTTTTCAAGACAGGGTTTTGCTGTAGCTTTGGAGCCTGTCCTGGAACTAAGTCTCATAGCCCAGACTGGCCTCGACCTCACAGAGATCCGCCTGCCTCTGCTCCCCAAGTAGAAAAACCTGACTGGCTTTTGGTTTTTTAAAGATTTTGTCTGCATGTATGTCTGTATACCGGAAGAAAGCATTGGATGCCATGGGATTACAGTTATAGATGGTTCTGAGCTGTCATGTGGGTACTGGGAATTGAATCTATGACCTCAGGAAGAGCAGTCAGTGCTCTTAACCTCTGAGCTATCTCTCCAGCCCCATTTTTTTTTTCTTCTTTACATGACAGGGTTTCTTCTGTATAGCTCTCGCTGTCCTGGAACTTGCTCTGTAGACCAGGCTGGCCTTGAACTCACAGAGATCCTCCTGCCTCTGCCTCCCAAGTGCTGAGATTGAAGGCACGTGCTACCACCACCCAGCTCCAGCCCCATTTTTGAAAGATTTATTTTATTATTTGTATGCATATATTGTGTCCGAGTATGTACACATGCAAGCAGGGGCCAACCAAGGCCAAAAGAGAGCTTCAGATCCCCTGGAGCTAGAGTTACAGACAGTGAGCCACCTGGTATGGGTGCTAGAGCTCAGATCTCCGCAAGAGCAGCAAGCACTTTTAACTACCAAGCAAGCAGTCTCTCCAGCCTGCTGTTCATTTTTTGTGATGCAGTCTTGCCATGGAGCCCAGACTGGCTGGAAACTTGTGGCAATACTTTCTCATTCTCCCAAGTGCTGGAATTACAGGTATATGCGTGCCATCATGTCTGGCCAACATCTTTGTGTGTGTGTGTGGTGTAAGTCTGGTGACTTACCTGTGCGTGCAAATTTGTAGGTCAATCTGGGAAGTGATGGCGCACACATTTAATCCCAGCACTCAGGAGGCAGAGGCAGGCGGATCTCTGAGTTCAAGGACAGCCAAGGCAACACAGAGAGACCCTGTCTTGGGGTGGGGTGGGGATTGGAGGCTAGAGGTTGGCTTTATCAATCTCCCCCTCATTCATACATTTGTGTGTGTGCGCGTGTGTGACGGGGTCACTCATTAATCTTAGCTCATCATTTCAGCTAGGCTTGCTAACTAGCAAGCGCCATCAAGCTCCTAGGACCTGATCACCTCCACCCACAGGACTGGGGTATAGGCTTGTATGGTGTGCCCAGCTTTTACTTGGGTGCTAGGGATCAGAACTCAGGTCCTCAATTTACCCATTGAGCCATCTCTCCAGCTTATTGTTTTTGTTTTATTTTTTATTTTCTGATTTAGTGCCTCACTCTGTGGCCCAGGTTGACTTGGAGCTCACTATGTGATCTAGACTGATATCTAACTTATGGTGAACCTCCAGCCTCAGCCTTTCAAGTGCTAGTGTCTCAGGCATAAGCCACCATCCCTGGCTCTATCCACCTCTGAATGTCATAGGAACAAACCTTCTGTGTAATTGGCCTTGCCTTTCACACATACCCCTGCCCTTTTTGTCTTCCCTGTTCCCACACAGGTTATAACAGTTTTGTAAAAGTAGGCTGGGACTGGGGAAGCAGTTCAGCGGGTAAAGGCTCACTGCTGCGATGCCTGACCCACATGGTAGAAGGAGAGAACCAGCTCCTGAAAGATAGCCTCTGCCTTTCAGACATGCACCATGACAAGTACATTCACACCGTCGGTGTTAAACTTCAAAAATCTATTTATTGAGACAGAGTCTTACTGTATAAATAGCCTTGGGTTCCTGGAACTAAAAGTGTGTGCCAAGCTTATTATGTGTGTGTGTGTGTGTGTGTGTGTGTGTGTGTGTGTGTGTGTGTGTGTATAGGTATTCTGTCTGTGTATGTGTTTGTACAAATGTGTGCAAGACCAGAAGAAAACGTTAGATTTCCTGGGACTGTAGATACAGACAGTTGAGACCTGTTGTATGGGTGCTGGGATTCGAACCTGGGCACTCAGGAAGAACAATCAGTGTTCTAACAGCAGAATCATCGTTTCTTCAGCCTCTCTTCTGGCTTCTGCATGCAGTATACATAGATACATGCAGGCAAAACATGTAAAAGTTTTTTTCCAGTAAGAAAGTAGTCTATTTGAGGCCCTTCCTTGCTCTTCCCCTCCTCCAGAATGAGCTCTTCCCCATCATACCCCTGCTTTCCACCACAGCTTCCTGCCGGAGGCTCTACAGTCCACACACTGAGGGGAAGGGCATCAACAGCAGTAAAGCTGAACTTTACTTCCCGTGGGTTCACTAGGAACTGCTGGTGTCTGCGTTCATTCACCTGGGGGTGTAGACACTCCTTTACCTGCCAAAACACCACCCTTCCTCCCATGGTTCCTCTTTTTCTGGCTTTGGGCTTTGGGATTCTTCAGACCAAGAATAGCCTACCTGTGTTATTGTCATTTTTGTTTTTCTTTTGAGACCAGGTTGCTCTGTGTAGGCTGGAGTCCTTCTGGATTCATTCTGCCTTATGGAGTCTTTTGCTTTATCTGTAAGTGAAGTCGGGACCCCTAAGGAAGAGCCAGAATTCCACCCTGCCTTAGTCTCCTTGCTCTGGGATCACAGGCATGGTATCATCTACCATGTTCAGTGTTCACATGGTATAGCCCAGTGGAGCTGGGTCAGGTTTAGAAGCTGATCTTTTTTACATGGAGTTGGACCCACTTAGGAGAGGCACATTACACCCAGAGAATACTCAGCTGCCCATGGAGTATTTATGTCCCCCTTTGCCCCGTGTCCACTCAGAACGAAGTCATGGCTTCAGTGTTTATTGTCCTAGCCATGGGATTCGGTAACACCATCAAGACTCTGGGCATCTTTGTAAAAAAATAAAAATAATAATGGTAATCTGATCCTTATTTGAGACTGGAATCTCCAAGCTGATGCTTCCCTGTATGACACAGCAGTGTAGGCCTGTGTGGTTCCTGAAAATAGAAAAGTCTGTCCTGTGAGAGGGTGTAACTGAGCTCAGTTTCTCAGAACAAGCCTGGGAGCAAATGCCCAGAGCTGTTTACCTGGTGCTGGCAGAGAGGTCTCCCTCTGCTCACTGAGCACTCTGCCAGTGGCCAGCTCCGCTCCACCGGGTCTCATTCTGTGTCTGATGGGAGGCCTTCCTCCGCTTTTGTAAAGCGACCCTGCCTGCAGGATGGCTGGCATGGCAGTCGTAGTTTTTGCGGTGCCAGTGGTGTGGCTTGGGAAGGTGACAGGAACTTTCCCAGTAGTTCATCTCAGTGTCGGGTGTTACTTTCAACAAACAGTAAAACAGCGTGCCACATTTATTTGCTGGGTGTGACTGGCTGGGGACAGAGGCGTATTTACTCAGGTGGGTCTTCATGAAGGGCTTCTTTCTGCCCTGCACCATGTGCAGGTCCTGGGAAGATGGTTATTCCAGTAGCCCTAGAGAAGGAAGCACAGACTCTGGATCAGGGCAGCTCTCCTCTGTCTGTCCTCTGACCTTTGTGGGCATAGGAAAGTGAGAATCCACACAATGAATCAATGAATCATTTCCCCTGTAAAAATCATGACTTGGAAACTTCTGAAAATAGCACAAAACACACCCTGTCTTGTCAGCCAAACCTTGGCAGTGGCCTGTCCCTATCTTTAGCTGGGGCCAATGTTATATTTGTTTTTTAAGATTTATTTACTGTGAATACAGTGTTCTGCCTGAATGGATCCCACCAGAAGAGGGCACCATATCTCATTATAGATGGTTGTGAGCCACTATGTGGTTGCTGGGAATTGAACTCATGACCTCTGGAAGGACAGCCAGTGCTCTTAACCTCTGAACTCTCTCTCCAGCCCCAGAGCCAATGATTTAGAAGCCTTTTGCCCCAGGTATGTCCCTTTATATATAAAACTTAGCTCCTTCCTTGACTGGAGCAGGTGCTGGGTTTAAATTCTGTTTGAAAGTGTTTGAATTTCACAGATGCGAAAACTACATTAGTTGGAGAAACTGGAATCAGCAGTGGGGAACTTAATAGAGGGCTTAGGACTGGAGAGATGACTCAGAGTTCAAATCCCAGCACTCCAGTTAGGCAGCTCATAAACATCTGTAACTCTCCTTACAAGGAACCTGACACCTTCTGGACTCTGGATCCACACATCCACTCAGACACACCTGCACGCTCACAAATAAAGAGGTTGCTGTGTAAGACATTGCATTTGCTCTTGAAATGGCACTGCATTAGAGTAAATTCCTAGAATAATACCTTTCTAGCAGGAGCTGTGCTTGGTAGAGAATCTGGGTATCTGTCAAGAGCATTCTGTGTCTTCTGTGCATTGACTGTATTTCAGCTGTACTCTGGCCTTTCCAGGTGCCCCAGAGACTTGACGGTGCCTCCCAAGCACAGTATATTGTGTTGCCAAAAACGAGTGATAGTGTTTGTACTTGAATCTAGCTTCTGACAGTAGAATTTTGTATTGTTTGTAAGAGATACAAATTAGGAAAGATGAAAAGAACCTTTTAGAAAACACCATTAAAGAAAGTTGGCTTGATTGTAGGATTCAACCAGTGGATTGAGCACCAGAGTCACTTCAAGACTAACAGCTGTTCAGATTGCTAAATAATGATTCTCCTCATAGACAATAGTTAGGTAAATCACTGATAGAGCTGGCCAGCTTGAACTGCCTCCTTCCTTGTAGAACACAGCAGGTCCCCTCCTGAGGAATTGTCACTGTAGCTGTGGTTTGGAATGTGGCCTTTGAACTCCTTTGTTGAAATAAGAGAGGCAGGGCTGCGTCCCCAACACCCCGGCTGCTTGGCTAGCTCACGCCCGAAATAACAACACACAAACTGTATTCATTTAAGAACTGCTTGGCCCATGAACTCTAGCCCTTACAGGCTAATTCTCGCACCTGGACTAGCCCATTTCTAATAATGCGTGTAAGCACCCCAAGGTGCGCTTACTGGGAAGATTCTAGCCTCCGTCCATCCTGGGAGAGTGAAGCATGGTGTCTGTGCTCCTGAGAGCAGAGTCTCTCCGGGACTCCGTCCATGCTGTCCGGGAGCAGAGCAGAGTCTGACCTCACTTCCTCCTCCGCCCAGAATTCTATTCTGTTTATTCCTCCCACCAATGCTTTAACCTATGAGGCCAAGCAGTGTGTTTATTACTTAACCAATGAAATCAACAGATTGATATATGACACTCCCACATCACTCCTTATCCCCTGCCCCCACACCCTCAGCCTCTACTTCCTTAGTGCTGGGTTTGTGGGTGAGTGCCAAGACACTGGTGTCTTAGCAACAGGGTCAGCCTGGGCACCATTGACTGGAAGCTGTTCCTCATCTGGAGGCTGCCCAGTATTGCAGGACACTTAGCAGTACCACAGTCTCTACCCAGTAGCAGCCCCCACCTCACCCACCTGCCATAGTCACAACCAAAAATGTCTTGACCTTGCCAGATGTCTCTTAGGCAGAATCACCTGTGGCTGAGAGCCCTCTCCAGCAAATACTGCTGAGCACATAGCTCCTTCCTCCAGGAACTGGTCCTCACAGAGTGAGACACAGAGCCTGCCTCCACATCACATGCAGGCACCTGGAATCCCTGCTGCTCAGTACAGAGCCCCCCCCCCCCCCGGGCTGAGGCCCTAAATGTGTGGGGTAATGGTCTCTGCTCATCCTTTGTCTGCAGTGCTGGCTTTGTGGTAATTAGGTTCAGTGAGAAGTCTCCCTCTGATTCCCCCTCAGATTCCCTGGGTCCACTTTGGGGACAAACAGCAGGATTATCTCCTATCCCCTTTCCCTCAGTGCTGGCCACAGATTGCTTGTGTCAGTACAAACTAGATTTTGAGCTGGTTGACACTGTGGCTGTGAAGGGCTGTAAAAGGGAAAGTCAACCCCAGGAGTAGGTGCTCAGTGCACCAGGGGGATCAGAAGACTGCAAGGGAGAGGAGGCGCCTGGGTTGTGCAGGCTGAATGGGGCGTACAGGGGCTGAGGATGCTGCAGGCAAGTGGGGCAGCTCATTGGGTTCTGAGGACTGATAGCTCAGTCCTGTTCTAGTGCAAAAGAGGAACAGGAGATTAGAGGTAGGGGAGAGGCAGAATTCAGATATGGTCCTTGAGCAGTTGAGTGGGGACAAGACTTGGCTAGGTAGGTGTGGAGTGACTCTGAAGGACAGTCCAGGAGAGGGGCTGGAGGCTATGCAGAGAACCCAGCCTAATGGTGAGATCCAGAACTGTTGTGTGGTCATGGGGCTAAGGGGAGATGGATCTGCAGAGGGAACCTGGTCCCCAAACCTCAGGTCTAGTAGGAGGACACAGCCATGTCCCTGGCTAGAGAGAGGACGTTGCCCTTAGCTTGGAAAAATAGAGACTTAAGGTTTTTATTTGAGAGAGATTTTTTTCCACTTTTATATACATTTTTTTCCTCTAGGAAATAGACAGACGGTTGGAAAAAAAACTGAAGATCACACAAAAGGAGAGGTAAGGCTGATGTCTGGCATGAGGGCTCATGCTCTCTGCCACTGGAGAGCTGGGCAGGCAGTGTTCCCCAGCAGGCTGATAACTTTAGAAGGTTAGGCTCCTGGGCACTAGCTCTTCAATCCCAGTAGAAGACCAGGACCCTGGATTGAGGCTTTGGGATGAGGCTAGGTGGGCTCTGTGTGAGGTCATCTCATTGACAGCGGCAAGGTAACAAGTTGCAAGGTTTGGGTTTAGCTGTGACTGCCCCGTGACTCTGAGGTGGGGTGAGTTGTTTTTCCCTCTGGACATCGGTATCTTCTGTAATGAAGAGTTTGGACAGACGGCTTCTCTGTGGCCTTTGGCGTGCAGTTTAGGCTGTTATGAGGTGTCTTAGAAGGGAAGATTCTTGGAAATTCTTGCGAGACCTTTAATAATTGCTCTCTCACATCCATCCGTGCAGCATGGAAAATGGGTTTCAGAGTGGGTACTGGGCTTAGGTAACAGGGACAAGCAACAGAGTAGAACCAGCTACGTCATTCCCCCAGGGGATTCTGGGAGGCCCCTGCCCCACACTGGCTTTCCAGACTCCCTGCTGCTGTGATGAGACTGCTGGCTCCTTTCCTTTTCCAGGAGCTGCTTCCTATGGTCATTGTTCCATGCTGCTCCCACCCCTCCAGGACCTTTCCACTCCACTCAGAGCACGTAGCTTCTACCCTTCCTGACAACCCAGGCTCTGGCGAAGGTCTCAGTGGTTGTGACAGGTCTGGGGTGGCCTGGTGGCTGGTGTGTTAATCTTGCCTTGCTCCAGTTCTCATCTGTGGCATCTGTTTCCTCCCTCCCTGTGTTGTTGGCCTCTTTGTGTTTGGGGAATTTCACCTCTGCTTGTGGCCACCTGGCATTGATGTGCACATCCACTAACCTTGGACAATGCTTTTCTTTTGAGCATTGCCAAGCACTGTTTCTAGGACCGGCCTTCGTCCTAGCCCTGCCGCTGCCCACCAGAACAGAGAGCCCTAGTAAGGGAGATGTCTCTGCTCAAAGGCTCTTGTGCGGAGGTGACTTGCTTGTCTGGTGCAGCCTGTCTCTGAGAGGCACAGGTCACTGGCCAGAAGGCAGAGAAAGTTTGATAAATGTTTTGCTTGTTGCCAGATAGGGTGGCATAGCAGGTGCCTATCTATTGTCTTATTTTGAGCACACGCTGTAGGAGACCTGGACGGAGGGGCTCCCAGCTCACTAGCCTCTCATTCTCTGGTCTGTGTAGGGAAGCTGGGATTTTCATCAAAGTCGTTGAATTTTGGGTATGGAATGTTTGGTGTCAAGGGCCAAATGGTGCTTGCTGGGCCTGTTGTGCGCATGGAGAGGAAGTCCTAGGACACAAGGTGGTGAACTGGCCCCTGCAGAGTTAGATCTGTGGAGCAGGTTCTGTGCCCTGCAGAGCTAGTGGCAAGGTGACGCTTGAGGAGTGGGAGTGCAGTCGTGGTCCTGGGCCGTGACTAGTTAGGAGGAGGACAGTGGTGAGGAGGGTGTGGGCTTGGATGGGCCTTCTGGTCCTTGTGGGGTTTGTGAAGTTGTGTTTGCTCTTTGTCAGCAGGAAATCCAAATCTCCTCCCAAAGTGCCCATTGTGATTCAAGACGATAGCCTTCCCACGGGGCCCCCTCCACAGATCCGCATCCTCAAGAGGCCCACCAGCAACGGTGTGCTCAGCAGCCCCAACTCCACCAGCAGGCCAGCCCTTCCTGTCAAGTCCCTAGCGCAGCGGGAGGCAGAGTACGCAGAGGCCAGGAGACGGATCTTGGGCAGTGCCAGCCCTGAGGAGGAGCAGGAGAAACCCATCCTTGACAGGTGAGTGTGGCTGCCAGCAGTGGCAGGACAATGGGAGGAACAGGCAGAGTGTACCCCACACCAACCTGCAAGGTACCTTTATGTCGGTTCTGGGAATCCAACTGAGGTCCTCAGCTTGAGAGGCAAGTACTGTATTAGCGAAGCTTTCTTCAGCCTAGGGGTACTGTAGGGTGTTAAGTGGTTGGCTGATGGGCCCCCTCCACAGCTACAGGCGCCAGGAAGCAGGCTGCACAGGGAACAGAGGATGGGCTTTGACTTGGGCTTTGTCAGCCGCACTCTTTACAGCTACTTCATCTGATGTCTGGTCTGAGAAGTAGGGTAATGGTCGTACCTGTCTTGCCAGCCAGCCATTGGGTACATACTTACCAGTGAGCAGATGGCCATTAAGGTGCCAAGTTCTGCCCAGGACCCCAGAAAAGTCCAGTGTTTAGGTGCTGGGTCCCCAGCAGACCCGTGTGAGTTTTTGCTAAAATTTTAATATTTCACTTATGTCTTTTTATTATTATTTTAGATTTGTATTATGTGTGTTTCTTTCTGATAACATAACATTTGTTAAATATGCCTTTGGAACTGGATGGTGGTAGTGCTTAATCCCAGCACTGGAGAGGCAGAGGCTGGAGGATCTTTATGAGTTTGAGGCCAAGCTGGTCTACAGAGTGAGTTCCAGATCATCCAAAGCTAGAGAGAAACTCTGTCTCAAAAAAAGAGACAATCAAAAAAACCTGCCTTAGGAGGCTGAAGACACATGGCTTAGTCAGTCTTAGAGTGCTTGCCACACAAGCATTGGGAACCTTAGTTTGGATCCCCAGTACCTACATGAAAGCTGGGCACAGGCTGCTGAGGTGGCTCAGCAGGTAAGGGCACAGGGTGCCAAGCCTGGCTGCCTGAGTCCAGTTTCTGGAACCTTTCCACCACCTGCCGGGTGTTCTCTGGCCTCCGTACTCAGGCTTTGGTGTGCACGTGGACACCCGTGTACATGCACACGGTTCAAAATTGTTTTTAAAAAGGAAATTGAAGGTTGAGGAAAATACCAGCTGTCACTGAAGTGCACACGGGGACACACAAAAGCCTGTTTTTGAGAAAGGGTCTCCTGTAGCTCAGGCTAGCCTCAGACTTGCTACTGTATAAAGGATAACCTTGAATGCTGGTCCTTCTTTCTCTACCTCCATACTGCTGGGATTCCAGGAATGTAACACCTCACCTGGTTTACATAGAACTGGAATCAAACCTAGGCCTGCATACATGCTAGGCAAGCACTCTGCTAAGACACAGGTCCAGCCCATACTTTTTGTATGTCTCTTTTGAGACAGTTTTTCCCTGTAGCCTAGGCTGACCTGACAGTCGTCCTGTCTCAACCTCTCCAGAGGTAGGGGTACAAACACACCACACCAGACTGTTCTTTCTTTTTTCCCCAGTGTTGGGGACTGCATGGTTGGCCTCAAAGCTGGTTAGGCAGGCAGCCTGCCTCCGAGCCTGGCCCTAGTCCTCTTCCCTGAGGCTGTCTTTGGCTTGCTATTCTGGGCTTGGACAGTTGATTGAGTTCCTTGTCTATCCCTGCTTGGTGATGTTTTGGTTGCTTTTTGGCTTTTTGAAACCAGGTTCTCACACATGCTAGCATAGAATTCAGTGTAGCCCAGCCAGCATTGCACTCTGGGTGGTCCTTCGGCCTCCCTAGCACTGTTACAGGCGTGTGTCACCATGTCCAGTGCTGTTTGTCTTGAAGGAACCTCCGTTCTGTTTTCTCCTCTTAGTCTGCACCTGTCTGGAGTGGGAAAAGTCCATTTCCTTCTGTCTTCTCTAGTACTAGGAGTCAGCAGCTAGCCTCGTGGTTTGGAGGGAAGCAGGAGGCAGACAGGTGGGTGCCAGTTCACTCCTGAGTGCACAGTTAGGGGCCCAACGCTGGAGCAGTCTGTTAGCTCTGTGGGAGATGTGCTGCCGTAGCCACTCCTCCCTCCATGGGATCGGGTGCACACACTCCCTCAGCTCACAAATGAGAAGGGGGCAGTGCTGTAACTGCTAGGAGTTAACACAGACCATGGACCATTACCTCCTTCCCACAGGAGCTGCCAAAGTGGAAAATGTCCCTAGTCTGCTTGCCAAAGTAGCAGCCTTGGCATCTCCAGTTGGCTGCTAACCCCAACCTCTGTCATGGGTTGATTTTTTTTTTTTAAGGTTCAGGGACTTCAGGCTGGGAGGGGGCTCAGTTGGCATTAGTGCTGTAAGACAAGCATGAGGACCCCAGCCTGAATCCCCAGCACCCACATAAAAGCCAAGCAAAGCTACAAGTGGGTGGGGCAGAAGGGTGTGAAGGGGTTAAAAGGATCCCTGGAGCTCATTGACCAGCCAACCTAGTCAGTGAGTTCCAGGTTCAGTGACTTGAAGAATAAGATAGAGAGCAGGGGAGGAGGACACTTGACAATATTTGGCCAGACATAAACACTTGTGCATACATGTCCCCACACTCAACAAACAACACACACAAAACAATTATTTGAGCATTTTTTTATATCCTCAAGGCCTTCTTCCTCTTATCCTCTTTTAGGCCAACCAGGATCTCCCAACCCGAAGACAGCAGGCAGCCCAGTAATGTGATCAGACAGCCTTTGGGTCCTGATGGGTCACAAGGCTTCAAACAGCGCAGATAAATGCAGGCAAGAAAGGATGCCGCTGCTGCCACCATCGCCTCCTGGATTGTCTGCCATGGGTCGCACTGCCGTGGCAGACATCTGGACTTGAGCAGAGGGAACGACCTGACTTACTTGCACTGTGATCCCCCTTGCTCCGCCCACTGTGACCTTGAACCCCATGCACTGTGACCTCTGCCTCCCCCCCTTCCCACTGTGATTGGCGTGTTGACAAGGGCTGTCCTAAGTCAATAGAAAGGGAAAGGGTGGGGACTAGGGGAGGATTGGGGGAACCTACCAAGGACTCAGAGTAGAGGGTCAGACAGTGCCACTTGGCCACTTGGGGTAAAGCCAGTGCCAGCAATAACAGTTTATCATGCTCATTAATTTGGGATTTCAAAAGACAAATGAAAACTCCCCCACCCACCCCAAGTGCATGTCGCCATCACTTAAAAGGAAGTTCCATTGAAAATATCCTTTCCTTTTTTTTTCTTCCTATTTTTGTTTGTTTATACGGATATCTGATTTGCAAGAAAAAGTGCATGGAAGGGGTTTTAGCAGTTTAATGAATTTTTAATTGAGAAGGGTAGTTTGGTAGTCACTTGAGGATGTTTCTAGGAAATTTGCTAGAAACATTAACCAATAGGATTTTGGTGAGCTTAGCTTCTGTATTCCTACTGCTGCCCAGAAAAGGCGGGGCTCTGGAGCCCCCAGTAGATGAGCACTGTGCCTATATTGCCTTCCTAAGTCCCAACTAAGTTACCTAGAGACAGCTCAGAGAGCCTGGGGGAGGCGCCAGCCCCACCTCTAGTATTGTGGGAGATGGGGAAAGTGACAGACTTCCCCTTCCCATACCCCTCAGGGTGGCTCCCTACCAGCCAGGCTTGCTGTGTCTAGAGGCAGACAGGACAGGGAGTGTTGGGGAGGAGACACACTCTGGGCTCAGAATCAGGCAGTGGTGGCACTTGTCCAGTGCTTGCTGTCAACACAAGCCCAGGGGAGCCTGACTCAGAACTCCAGGCCGTCCCTTCCAGCAAGACTGGAGAGCTTAAGGATATGTGGCGTGCCACATCTGTGATGGCCCTGGCTCGGAAACTGGTACGTTTCCCCAGTGAAACGAGTACCACAGGAGTAGAACAGTTGGAGAAGGGTTGGGGAAAGAGAACTTGCATTGCAGAGGCAGATAGATGGTTGACAGGCCTCTCAGAGGCCTCGACTGCCCTTTCCCTTAGCAGAATGAGGCTGGTATGAAGGCCATTTCTGTCCCCAAGCCTGGAGATTTGCTTTGGTTCCTGATAGGGAGAGGCTTGAGAGGGCAGCTGTGTCCACTGGGTGCTCTCAGGCTTCGCAGTCTTTCCTGTGCCCTTCGCCTTATCCCTCAGCCAGCCTCCCCTCTCCTGGCCAGCACACAGGTTTGGGAGTGGGTGGCGTGGGGTGGGATTAGGGCAGCTGTGGTGGTTAAAGTGATGAGCTGAGTTTTGCAGGATCCTACCACCTTTGGGTCCCCTGGCTTATGCCCCTTACGCCCACAACATCCTCCCCTTGGGAAGAGTCTCTTCCGTAGCATGGCCATAGACCTGCCTGAAACCAGGGGCCTTCTGCAAGCCAGCTGGAGCAGAGCCTCAGGAGGAGGGCTGGCCACCCCCTTAAATGCAAGTAGGGAGTTGGCTGCTAGCTCATAGGCTAGGGCCCACCCACAGGGGCTAGTGGTTTCTGGTTGGAAGACAGACTGTCCTTTGGAGAAGGGTGCTGAAACCCTGCTTGCCCCACCCCCTCTAGTAGGAGCTAAGGGCAGCTGGTGTCTGCGTATTGAGAGCTTGTGGGAGTGGCTCTCCCATCTCACTCTGGCCAAAGAAGGCCCTGCCCATAGTGTACTTGTGCCTGCCCACCAGCAGTCTTGCATTTGACCTCCTAGATGGAGAGGTGGCTGGCACAACGAGAGAAAGAAGGAAAGAAAGGAAGAAAGGAAAACAGATGTGTTGGGGGAGGTGGGAGGGCATGGGAAACCGTTTGGATTGTGTGTGTATGTGTGTGTGTTTGTGGGTTTATTTTTTTCACTGTGTGTGTGATTTATTAGTTTTGGTTTGTTTTTTTTTTCATTTTTCATTTTTTTTTTCATTTTTTGTAGTTGTCTATAACTCCATAAGTGCTTTTCTTTTTCTTTTTTTCTTCCTTTCTGTCTCTAAGTAAGTTGCAGGCTTTGGCTTGGAAATCCCCAGGGGGATGAGGGGCAGGAACCTGAGGCTGCTGCCCCTTTGTTTGCCTTCATGGTACTGTCCCTTCCCCCAGCTCTTCCTGGACCCAATGAGCCAGGCCTCAGCCCTTCCAGCTAACCGCTTCCCATGAGCCACTACTCTGATGTCAGCCTATAACCAAAGGAGCTGGGGGTCCAGGTCTGGTGACCAGCCCTTCTCAGTCCCCTCAATCAGGGTGCTCCCCACCTGCAGGCAGGAGGCAACACCCTATCTGCTGCCATCAGCCCCTTCCAGAGCCCACCTGTCCCGCCCAGCCCTGTCCTGCCCTGCCATACCCTGCTCTGCCCCATCTTGGGGTGCTCTGCTCAGGGATGGGCCGGCAGGGCTGAATCCAGTCTCCCTGGTGAGCAGAGACTCAAGAAAACCTCTGGGGTCCTGCTTCTGGTCATATGACCCCAGGGGGGACCCTTGGGCATCTGTACAGAAGGGACTGGGAGGGAGGGCCGCACCCTGCAGTCTCGCTCTGCTGGTGTAGCAGGCAGCTCCCCACCCTAACCCCCACCGCGGGCTCCTGAGTCGGCAGATTAAGCATTTTATAAATTGTATTTTAAATACATGTTTTAAACTTGTCAGGCATTTGTCCTCTTTTCTGGCTTCCTATCTCGAACTGTGGTTGCTTGTCCAGCCCTGGGGGGGTTCCTGTTCTTGCAGAGGTCGGCTGCTTCCTAAGGCTGAGGCTTTCTGGTGTACTTGGCTTAAGTCCATCACTGTAGGACTCCCAACTCTTGAGTGGGGAGATGGGCACTGCAGTAGGAAGCTCCCCCTCCCCCAGACAGAGTTTCAATGAGTCCTGCCTAGATTCTGACCTGGGGGCGGAGGGGCATGCTGGAGCTTTGTAAGTCAAGTAGGGTGGTGAGAACTGGGGCTGAGACCAACATCAAGTCCGGAGGCTGAGGTTCTTGGTGTTTATTGGCTTACCAGGCCATGAAAGCAAACTCCCAAAACCATGCCCTGCCCCACAGCCCAGCTGTCTATAGGTCTTGAACTTCTGGAGCCAGGATTCCAGACGATCAGTGGGTTCGGGCTGGCACAGAGCTAAGCCACTTTCTGCTGTCAGAGCTGTGTTCCCTGGGGAGGAGAGGTGGGCAGAAAGAGAGGGCATATTTGGCCCTCTTCCCCTAGTCCTGCCAGGTTCATGAGTCATCCCATGTACTCAGGGAGAGGCCGCTTCTGGAGGGAGTGGAACCTGAGGGGCTGACCCCAAGCCCTAGGAACTCTGAAGGGAACATCTCCTTCCCAGTTTTCTAAGCTTCCCGTAATTCAACCAAGGAGTTCCCATGCTTGAGAAACAGGGAACACCACCATCCTGAGGACACTAGGGTCACAGCTGCTTAATGCTCAGGACACAGGCTTTCAGCAAAGGATGCTGCCTTTCCTGCCCTGTCTGTCCATCCATCCTCCCTGGAGTAAAGGGTTTCCCAACATAGTCTCTTAGAAAGAGGCCCTGGCCCTCAGTACCCACCTGCTTCCTTGCTGTCCTGACTGGAAGAAGAGGCCATGGAGGTCAGGGCCCAGGCTTGTAGAGACACACTGATCCAGCACCGAATGGTTATGGCTACCCTGTTTTCGACGGACTGCCTTCTTCTCCAGCCGTGGGCAGAGTGGGATGCAGGGCACCTGGGCATAGGGGCTCTGCATATTGGCAGCTGGAATAGGAGGGAAACGAGAATTGGGAACATGGCCAGCCTGGTGAAACCCTTGGTTTGCCACATAATAGAGTGAATTTAGGCGAACCCTTAATGTCTGAGCCTCTGAAGACGGAGAGGGTATTGGTATCCACCGCACAGTAGATGACAGGGATGTGTACGATGCTGAGGGCTAAGCATAGAGTCAAGGCTGGCCATAGCGTAAAGAAGCTTGCCCAGGAGAATAGTCAGGCACACAATTTGGGGGTGAGCCTAAGTGCAAACTGCCCTTGCCGGCACACTAGCTGGGGAAGTCACTGAAGTTTCCTTAGTTCCCATTTCTGTCAGTGTGGAGATTATAGGACACACCTGCAAAGGGCCGCACAGTAGAATTGACCCTGGCGGGCTCTCACACAGTAGTTCTTGGGGACAGCCTCAGCTCAGTGGGAAGGTCGAGTTCAAAGCATGGAGCTGGATGTTGGGTGGTATAGACTAGCCCGACTTGGTCACAGTTCCCACACAGCTAACTCCTGGGCTTCATCTAGGGGAATCTGCTTCCCTGCCCAGGCTGCTCACGGGCCCTTACCATAGTTCTGCTGCTTCAGCCGGCTCAAGATCCTGAGGACCCTTCGATCTGGGCCCTCTAAGCTGTCTGCTTGCTGCTGAGAGTTGTAAGGAATTTTCTTCCTTGATCGCAGCCCGCCCATAGTTGATTCCATCTCTCGGGTCTTGGGGGTGCCTTCCTTCAGCTTCTTTTGGTAGTAGCTGAGGAGGCAAGGCCTGGTAGCTCAACCTGGCTGTGGTTAGTTCACCCCTTCCTCCTGACCCCCGCCCCCCAGTTCTGGCTGGCCAGTTGTGGCAGTACTGAAGCCTGGGGAGTCAGGAGATGTAGTCCCCTTATGAAATACAAGGAAATGGTTGTCTGCCCTGTCGCTGCATGCCACTTCACGTCTGAGCTTCAGCTCTCCGCCGCACTGCTAAGATGAGGGCCTGATGTGTGTATGCTGGAGGATTGCACATGGGATGAGACCCGTCTCGGGACCAGCCATGTAGAGATTGGTATGTATTACACACTTTCTGTTACTTATGTTTTCGCTTAGATACATTTCTGCTTGTAAACCAGCCAAGCAGGGCTGGGGATGTGGCGCAGCTGCTAGAGTGCTTGCCTAGCATGCGGGAAACCTTGGTAAACCGTTAGGCCGAGCATGGTGGCAGGTGCCTGTAATCCTAGCACTCAGGAGGTAGATGTAGGAGGCTCAGCAATGCAGTCATCCTTGGCTACATGGTGAGTTCTAGGCCATCCTGGGATACCTGAAGTCCTTGTCTTGAAACAACAAACCCAGCCACGCAGCGGGCTCCACCTCATCTAAGCTGCTAGCCAGGCTCCCACCCCAGGCTTGCTTGCTTTTTATTTCTATTTGGAGACGTGACATTCATGAGCCGCTCATCACTTGCCTTTTACCTTACTGAGTGCCTACCCCAGCAAATAGTGTGTTAACTGTTTTCGCTGGCCTGGAGCAAAGGGCTGTCACACACAAGGACCCTGCGCGTGTATTAGCCTGGCCTCTCACTACAGCCCTTGCTGCAGCACTCATTTCTGTAGGGACGACTCAAAAGGTCCACCTTGGGGGGCTGGAGAGATGGCTCAGTGGTTAAGAGCATTGCCTGCTCTTCCAAAGGTTCTGAGTTCAATTTCCAGCAACCACATGGTCGCTCACAACCATCTGTAATGAGGTCTGGTGCCCTTTTCTGGCCTGCAGACATACACACCGACAGAATATTGTATACATAATAAATAATATTTTAAAAAAAAAAAAGGTCCACCTTGGGCTGCCTCAGGATGCTTCGGACACATGGAATGCAGAGGTGCAAAGGAATGAAAGGGCCAGGAGTTGGAGACCAGGGTATAGTAAAGCATTTCCCTTTCTTCCCAAGACGCCGCACACAGTTCTTCAGATCCAGGGGTGTGCAACTTAGTGATGTGTCCTTGTGTTGCCTCTCCCTCTGCCACCTACCCCCTTCCCTTCCTTCTCCCTCTGAGTGAGCTACCTGGACACAGAATGGCCGTGTTAGGCCATATTCAAAGGGAAAGATACCACCGTGTGAGGAGTGATGGATGCTCTGAGGGAAAGGAAGGGATGGGGTAGTAACAAGGGGCTGTTTTGCTCATGGTGATAAGCAGAGTACCAGATGAGGCGGGTAGCAAACCAGCGCCGTCTGGAGGAAGAGCCTTCCAGCCTTCATGGCCAAGGAATGGCACAAGCAAAGGCCAGGAGGTGGGAAGGAGGCCAGAGGAGCTGGAACCTGATGGCTGCTGGATGCTATGAAGGCTGAGTATGCTCTTCAGGCCCTCAGGACTGGATGCTGGCTCTGCTGGGGCCTCCCTATTCCTCATGGAAGGTGAATTGAGATGATAGAAAGCCAGTTCTGGGCTGGAGATGGCTCAGAGGCCCTAAGTTCAATTCCCAGCCACCACACGGTGGCTCACAACCATCTGTAATGAGATCTGGTGCCCTCTTCTGGCCTACAGGGATACATGCAGGCAAAACACCATACATAATAAATTATTTCTATTTAGAGACTGGTTTTATAGCCTTGGCTGTCCTGGAACTGGCTGTTAGCCCAGGCTAGCCTCAAACTCATGGTGATCCTTGGACCTCTTGCCTCCTACGTGCTTACACAAAACACTGTATACATAATAAATCTTTTAAAAAGAAAAAAGCCAAGTCCACAGTTACCCATAGTCAGAGGTTGAGTCTGTCTCTTCTGTGAAACCAAGGCTACCCCCAAAACAATACAGGGAAAGAAGAATAGAGAGGGTCACTTTGGCTCTGGGACTGAGAAGGCAGACTGAAGCTGGGTCAGTCAGCTCTAAAGGGTATCTATCACTGGTTCTTCCCTCTGCTTCCCTAGGAACCTGGGCAGCTTTGTCTCCTTGCTCGCTGCTTCTAGTCCAAGAATATCTCGAACTGGTATAAATTGTAGCCAACTGGAGAGCTGCTCCTTAACTGACTTGCCCTATTGGTTTCTGTACCAGCTAGACTACTCGGTGAGCAAAGACTAAATGCACTGCCGCTGGCAGCCATGCTCAGTCCTAGAAACCCTGCCTCCCATTCGTTGTCAAGAAACTTTGGTCTGGCATGAACCCCAAAAAAGAAGGTATGTCCATGGAAAACAGTGCTAATGTAGAGGGACAGAAAGAGTTTATAACAGGACCGGAGAGATGGCTCAGTGGCTAAGAACACTTTCTGTTCTTCAGACGATCCAGGCTCAGTCCCAAGCACTCATGTCAGGTGGCTTAAAACTGCTTGTGACTGCAGCTACAGACATCTTGCCTGGCCTCCTGGGTGTACCTACACACACACACACACACACACACACACACACACTGCCCCTGCAAAGGGCCTGGTGCACACTACAGACAGCTGGCTTGTGCCTTTGTAGTTCTTGACAGTCCCATGTAGCCCAGGTTGGCTTCTAACTCAGTGTAGCCAAGGATGGCCTTGAGCTGCCGATCCTCCTGCCTCCACCTCTTGAGTGCTAGGATTAGGGAATCAGTTCTAAAATCAACTCTCTTGAAGACTTGCAGAACCAAAGGGTGAGTCGCTCAAGAAAATAACGTGCTGGACCGACTGTAGCTCCGTGGGAAGGGCTTGCAAAGCGACAGGAACTAATTTGTGAGCAAGCAAAGTAGGGATATGCTTTTTTGTTGTCTTTTTGAGACAGTTTCTCTGTGTAGCTGAAGCTGTCTTGGAACTCACTCTCCAAGACAGGTTGGCTTCGGACTCAGAAATTTGCCTGCCTCTGCCTCCTGAATGCTGGGAATACATCTTTGTATTGGCGTTTGCATAGTGGCCACAGAAACAGTTATGAGTCTTGGATCAAAGAAATCACCAAATTGTAAGAATCGTTGAGCTTTACGGCTTGAACTCATTTGCATTTAGAGTGAGAAAAGGTGTTTCTGTTGCAGGCTGTTGAATGCCATGCTGTGTGAAGATATATCTGTTTTAGCTCACCTGCCTGAGACACCTTCTGATTGGCTTAATAAAGAGCTGAACAGCCAATAGCTAGGTGGTAGAGGATAGACAGTACTTCCCGGAAGAAATAAGAGCTCTGGGAAGAATCTGATGTGGGGGGAACACATGGCAGAATGTCGATTAATATAAACAAATTAGTGTAGGTTATAAGATTATAAGAGCTGGTTGGGAACAAGCCTAAGCTAAGGTCAAGCTTTCATAATTAATAAAAAGTTTCTGTGTCATTATTCAAGAGCTGACAGTCCAAAAAAAAAGTCTGACTGTATATGTGTAGTGGTGTGGTTGGTCAGCTGATAGAGTACTTGAAGTACTTGGCTATCGTGCATGAATCCCTGAGTTTGGCCTCTGCATCAAATTAACCAAGCATGGTTGTGCAGACCAGTAACCCTAGAGACAGGAGCTTCAGAATTTGAAGGTCATCCTCAGCTGTATCAAATTGGAGTCAAGCCTGAGCTACATGTGCCCTTAGTGAAACTTGAGTTTTTATTTTATTTTTTTGAGGCAGCGTCTCACTTTGCAGCCCCTGCTGGCCTGGAATTCACTGTGTAGACCAGCTTGATCTCCAAGTCTCAGCCAATTTAAGGTTAATTAGCCTTTGGGAGTTATGGGCACAGGGTGAAGCTGGAGGAGCTCAGGTTCCAGCCCAGCTGGGATAACACAGATCCTATCACCAAAAAAAAAAAAAAAAAAAAAAAAAAAAAAAAAAAAAAAAAAAAAAAAAAAAAGGGAAGAAAAAGTTAACTCTCACCTTGTACCCTGGGGCCCAGTCTCTTAGAGCCTGTAGGCGTTTTGCAAGGATGTCCTTTCTGAAGTAAGTGCACTTATGCAAACACGCTGGGAGCTAAGCTAAGCGGCCACCTTCCATCATAGAAAGAGCCACTAATTCCTGGGCTAGAGGTGTAGCTTAGGGATGGAGTGAAAAGGGAAGGAGGGACTCCAGGGGACGGGATGGGTAACCTGAGAGACTAGGGGATCTGAGACAAGAGATTGCCTTCCTGGGCTACATGAGACCCTGTCTCAAGAGGGTGGGAGGAAAGGGGAGGAAGAACAATGGTTATTTATCCTCTGGTATCTGATAGATGTTTTCTCAAAAATGAGTGATGTTAGCTGATCACCTATGACAGCATTGGCTGCTATACAAAGTAAAATGTGTCCTTCTGAGACCCTTGTGATGTCTTATTTTTGTTTTGTTTTGTTTTTTAAGATTTATTTATTATGTACACAACATTCTGCCTCGATGTATGCCCGCACGCCAGAGGAGGGCGCCAGATCTCAGTACAGATGGTTGTGAGCCACCATGTGGTTGCTGGGAATTGAACTCAGNGCCTCGATGTATGCCCGCACGCCAGAGGAGGGCGCCAGATCTCAGTACAGATGGTTGTGAGCCACCATGTGGTTGCTGGGAATTGAACTCAGGACCTCTGGAAGAGCAGCCAGTGCTCTTAACCGCTGAGCCATCTCTCCAGCCCCCTTGTGATGTCTTATGCCAGTGCTGTAATCCTGCCTAACTCCTCTGTATAAGTAAGGGAACGATGAGGGGAAAGGAAACATGCAGAATTGGAGAGACTGTGCCCGCTGTATGTCTGCCGAGGGGTGATAATCAGAATATACAAAGATCTCAAAAGCTGGGCAGTGATGGTTCACATACCTTTAATCCCAGCGCTCAGAAGGCAGAGGCACATGGATCTCTGTGAGTTCGAGGCCAGCCTGGTCTACAGAGTGAGTTCCAGGACAGCTAGGGCTACATAGAGAAACCCTGTCTTGAAAAAAACCAAGCCAAACAACAAAAAAGAACTGAATCAAGAAAACAAACCATCCAGTTAAAAACTGGGCCAAGGATGTAAGTAGTCCTCAAAAGAAATACAAATGGCTATGAAAGACCGTGGTGTGTTCAGCAGCAGCAGCAGCAGCAATTTGAGAACTTCACCTTGAGTAATGAAGACCAAGAAAACAGCTGGTAACAGATGCTGGCGAGGACGTGGGGAAAGGAGAGCCCTCATCCAGTGCTGATGGGATGGAAATCAATGTGGAGAATTCTCAAAAGGCTAAAAATAAATCCACCACATGACCAGCAAGTATTAAAATATGCTCATGAAGGACAGGAAGTGAGGGCGAGGTTCAGGGATCAGCTGGGCCTTCCACCTCCACCCATCACTTTCAGCCTGAGAGACCTCATGTTTACTTAGCCTGTAGTCATATCTCCCTGGGCTGCCCATGACCTGCCTACCACCCTTCCTGGAGGGTGAGCTGTCCATTGCCTGCCCACTACCCTTCTGGGGGGCTGAACTGTCCACTGCCTGCCCATCACCCTTCCTGCAAGATTCCCTTTCTGAGGGTGTTCTAGTGCTTCGGGAAGGTTCACTATGGTCCTGATGAAACTGTTGAACCAGGAGGACTGTGAGCATTGGGCTGCCATCACCACCCTTCCCACTGGGAGAACCTGGCTGAGCTTGAAGTCAGCACCCTGAGATAGAGAGGTGGAGAAATAAAACTTTAATGGTATCATCCATTGTCCTGGATCCAGCCATTCCTGAGGCCCTGACCGATTATTTGAGTGATGCATTCTTCTTCCGTGTAAGGCTGTTTTTTTTTAAAAGTTTTTTTTTATTTATTATATATACAATATTCTTTCTGCGTGTATGCCTGAAGGTCAGAAGAGGGCACCAGCCCTTATTACAGATGGTTGTGAGCCACCATGTGGTTGCTGGGAATTGAACTCAGGACCTTTGGAAGAGCAGGCAATGCTCTTAACCGCTGAGCCATCTCTCCAGCCCTGTAAGGCTGTTTAATTGGGACTTCCTTTTGGTTGCACCTGAGCATCTTAACCCTCAATCATCTTTAGCTGCTGAAGCACTAGCTGCCGCTTCTGTCTATGTCCCCCACCCTCAGCCAACCGGCCCCTCTTACTTTGTGATCTCTTCTAGGGCCGCCTCCGGCAGGGCCAGCATCTCCACCAGCAGAGAGAGGATCTCAAAGAACAGTGTGTAGGGGTTTGGGGGCGACATATCCATCAGGACATTCTGTTCTGGGGACATGGAATAGTGACTGCCGTTACTCTTAGGTGGCCTCTGATGTACCCCATCAGCCTCCAGGTCCTGCTTCCAGTTCTGGGCTGACCCCTGCTCACCCACAGAGCAGAAGAAACGCTTGGTGTCTGTCATTACTGCCAAGAAGTCTTTGAAATCCACATGACCGTCTCCTGCAGTGTCAGAGAAACAGCAGAGTGAACAGGGACCCTCTGCAGCAGGCCCAGGTACTGCAAGCTAGGCGTGGCCCTGATGTCTTCCCCCCACCCCAACCCAGGGGGCAAATTGTAATGGCAGTGCCAGTTCAAGCTACAGTCTTGTAGCTAGAGGCTGTCGGACCAGGACAGGGCTTGTAGCTCAGTGGGTAGCTCAGGTGTTTGCCTAGTGTGCATGTAAACCTGGAGGTAGAGGGAGGAAGGTTAACACTTCAGGGTGATCCTTGGCTACATAGCCAGCTCCATGCTAGCCTTGGCTACACAGACTGTGTCAAGGAATATGAGAAACTACTGGATCTTGTATTTTTTTTTAAGTTTATTTTTATTTTATGTGCATTGGTATTTTGCCATGGGTGTCAGGTCCTCGAACTGGAATTACAGACAGTTGTGAGTTGCCATGTGGATGCTGGGAATTGAACCCTGGTCCTCTGGAAGAATTGTCAGTGCTCTTAACCACTGAGCCATCTCTCCAGCCCTTGTACTTGCATTCTTTTTTTTTTTTTTTTTTCGAGACAGGGTTTCTCTAGCTTTGGAGCCTGTCCTGGCACTAGCTCTTGTAGACCAGGCTGGCCTCGAACTCACAGAGACCCACCCACCTGCCTCTGCCTCCCGAGTGCTGGGATTAAAGGCGTGCGCCACCACCGCCCGGCTTGTACTTGCATTCTTGAGACAGCACTATGAGTCGAAAACCCAAGTCCACCATTTCCCATTCATGTGACTTGGGTCAAGTTTCTGAATCCCAGGATGGTTTAGTTTTCTCGCTATGGAGTGGAGACAACAGGGCTGCACACATAGTATGTGCCCACTAAAGGCCAGCAACTGTCATTACTGAGAATGACCTACCAGATTCTAGCTAGACTTTAGGGCCCTGCAGTACCCACCGGACTCTGTTAACAGCCTCATCTCATGCCAGCCTCCCTGGCAGGAAAGATATACTGCCCAGAAGCCCATATTCCTCCCATTCGAGGTCTCTGTTTGTGTTGCTCCCTGGTCACAGATGTCTCCCCCTTCCTGCCATGGTTCCTCATTGTTCCATTTTATTTCTTTTATGTGAGAGGAGGCGATATGCTTGCCACATCCCAGGTGTGGCGGTGAGAACTCATCTTCTGGGAGTTGGTGTTCTCCTCCCACATGTGAGTTCTAGGGCTCAAACTCAGGGCGTGTTTGCAGCTAAGCCACGTCACCTCCCCTTTCTCAGAGGTTCAGACCGAGTCGGATCCCTCGCCAGACTGTCTCCTAAATCCCTGTCACACATGTGACACCTGGAACGTAAGACCCTGAGAGACAAGAATTGCACAACTTGTCCCACGCTGAGTCCCAGGGTTCAATCTGATGGGAACTCCACTGATGTTCTCTGAGCTTCTTGACAATAGACTAAGGTGTAAAAACGGGGACGGGATGCTTTGGACTTAACCCTGGTCACAGGTAGGGCTTGAGGTGCTTGCCCCCCATCCACATCGACAGAGCTAGGTCAGCTAGGGTTGAGTCCCAGAACCTCTGTCTTCCTAGGTCAACAGTCTGCTGCTTCGCCACACACCCTTGAAATGTGTGTGAGGACTCTGCAGTGGCGGAAGGAGCAGTCGTGAGCGGTGGTCAGGACGCAGGTCCCACATGACCCTTCTCTTCCCTGTGTCCGGCCACACTCCACTGCACCATACACAAGTGCCTCAAGCTCACTTCTCAGAAGCTACTACTTCCTTTTTGCCTGATTCCTATTTGATTTAACACCACTTGGCTTGAGTGGCACCTCCTCCAGGAAGCCTTTCTTCCTGACCCCCATCTTCCAAGCTGCTGTAACTGTTGTTTCTGTTTGCTTTGCTTTGCTTCTGTGTCAGCTTGCCCTGTGGCAGTAACTGTCTGGGAATCCTTGAGGACCGCAGGGCTCGCTTGTCTTACACATCTCTATTCTCGGAGCCCTGCACAGGAACAGCCACAGAAGGCATTCAATACTCGTCACGTGGGTAATGCTAACAGCTGCTGCCTCCTGACCCGCAGGCCTGGCTCCCACCCTCGGCCTGGCTGACCCATTTTATCTGAGAGAACTTGATGAGGATATTGCTCCCAATAGCACAGAGAAGCTGAGGCCTAGCAAGCTGTAGTGACTTGACCAAAGCCATAAGGCTGGTAAAAGACATGCAAGGGTCATGGAGGACACTTGATGTACAGAGCCAGCTGAGGTCACTTACACCATTGGTCGGGGGGGGGGGTCCTGGTTACCTCTGGATCCCCAGAGATGACACTGCACAGTGATTCTGGGAACTTCAACTTCCGGAACCAGGGCCAGCTTGCTAGAGCCTTTGTGAGCCCCGGGGTGGAAGAAAAATGCAAACCCAATGGGTTCAGATGTTAGGGCCACTGGACGCTGACCCTGAGGGTTTATGCCAGGAGGGATCCTTCTAGCAAGGAACCCACATGTGGGTGCAGCCCCTAGCTGGAACTCAGGGAAGACCCCTTGCTCACCATTGACATCAGCACTCATCAGGGCCTCTTCCACCTGTGCTGGGGTAAGGGTGAAGCCAATTAGGAGCAAGATGTTCTTGAGGCTCCGTGCATCCACCTCACCAGGGCCGTTGAAGATCTCAAAGTAGCTGCGGAAGGCTGTCAAGGGACACAGGGTGACCAAGTGAGTCACTCCTGTGTTTCTTCCTTTTAGCTTTTGTGTGGCATGTGGGGTGTGTGTAATATGTGCTTGGTACATGCGTGCGCATGCCATGAGGAAGATGTCGGTATCCAGCCCTGTTCCTCGGTTTTATTCCCGTGGATCAATGACAACATTCTGGAAGATCTGAGGAAAAGAGCTGCTCTGACCAAGAAGGTTCTAGACCTTGGGAAGGAGTGTGAAACAGTAGGGTTCACTGCTTTTAAACTTAATCTCAATCTTACAGATTTTACCAGTAAAGACTCAGGAGTCAGATGCTGGGGAGAAAACCTGCTAGCTCAGAGAGGCTGAGGAACAACCAGCTAACCTTTTTCCTTAGTCAGCATCTCAGAAAGAGGGCGTCTCTTTTGTAGTCCCACACCAAAAAGGACCGCCAAACCTAAAGTCCCTCCCTCCTACTTCCTGTGCATTTCTCTGTCCGTTTTCTGGACTCCCTCTTACTCTCTATGGCTACTTCTTGTTAACTAAATGCTGGTTCCACCTCTTGACCCAAGGTTGATTTTATTAACACAATCTTGGGGTTTACAGTGTGATCAAATATCCCACAATAGTACACATCCATTCTAGGGACAGCCCAGGATGAGAAAGTAGGGTCAGAGGGCATCCCCAAGGACCATAGAGACCTCACCCAGGGTAGGAGTTCAGCACTGTTCAGTTTTGCTAGTGGGGCAGGGTGTGATGGGAAGTAGGGGCTTGTTCAGGGCTGGTAGCCTTGTTAAATGGAGAGGGGTTATTTAGGATGGGTAAGGTTCTTGGGGGACCCTGTCTCTCCTCTAAGCTGCCTCTAAAGAGTGGCTTGGAGTGAGGGAGGTGGCCCACCTCCTCTTCTGTGTCCTAGGCCAAGTGCAGTTGACCCCCCACTGGGGACACTGCTTGGAGTGCTGAGACAGTGTGCCAGCAGGGCAGTGGTGTAGGTGCTCACCTTCCTCTTGCTTCAGGGTGAGGTGCTCCTCAGACCGCTCCTCCCAGCTCTGGTACAGTTTGAAGAGGCCATGCTCTTCCGGCTCCTGCCTGCAGAACAATGGACCCAGGACAGTTTGCAACCACCTCCTGCCTGCCTCTGCCCCTGCCTCTGCCAAGGCTACCCAAGGCAGGGGAGAGGAAGCCAAGGCGACACAGGTTAGGGAAATTCTGAGGGACTTTGGTGGTCAGCAGTCACAAGTGACAGGAGAGGCAGACCCAAGGGAATGAGGCAAAGCCATAGGTGGTTCATTTGATGGTGGTGGTGGCAGGAGTGGGGAGACTAGATGGTGGTGGGGGGCTGGGGGTGTACTACAGGGGTGGAGTGGTTGTCTAATATGTGTGAAACTGTGGCTTTCACCCCCAGCATCAGGAAGAAGAGAAAGGAGGGAAGGAGGGCTTGGAAAAGGGACCTGGAACTTGGGGGATCCCTGCTGGGAAGCACAAAAAGAAGACAGAGTTGAGGGGGGACTCCTGAGAATGTAGAAGGAGATGCGAGGGTCCACGCTGGACATAGACTGTAAGCGTGGGACCCTGTCTAGATGGGGAGGTGGCTCCTACTATGTCTTGGCATAGTTCAGGCTTCTCTCACTGCCCTGGGGCAAAAACTCTGGCCATCTCCAGCTCAGGTCCTGGGTGGGAGCTGACAGGACTGAACTAGGGGACCCCACAGAGGCAGGGGCTTGCCCAGGGGCTGGTGGTCTGACCCACAGTGGGACAGTAGCTGGAGCTGAGGTGGATGGTTCTAGCAGGGTCAGAGGCAAGGTGGGGACTGCATTGCTGATGGGGCCTGAGGTGGAGACAGAAGTCAGGGTCCTGGGTGACCTCCGGGTTGTCAGGGTCCGAGCTTTCAAAGTCCTCCGATGGGTGACTTCCTGCTCCTCCACCTCCAGGAGGCACTTCATGAAGCCCCGACGGGAGTTCCCAGATGCATGGGTTCCTGCAGCTGCCGAAGCCTGCTGCCGTTGCTTCTGCCCTTGGCCCAGCTCCTTCTTCTCAATGTTTCTTTCCTCCTGAGGGCAGGTGAAGACATTTGGGATACCAGAAGCCAGCCAGACTGGCTACAGAGCTGCTAACCTCCTGCAGAACGACTGAGGATGCTCAGACTGTCCTTTCCTCTCCAAAACTGTGGTGGAGATAACGCCATATCTCCATGTGCCACCCCGGGACCCATGTGGGTCATCACCTCCCACCTGCAAGCTCTTTTCCTGAGTGAGCCAAGTTCCTTCATTGCAGCCCACACAACTGGCAAGTGACCTTGCCTCACTCCTGATGCCTATTTCACACAGGTGTCCCCAGCATATACGGGCACTTCAACTGTTGTTCCTCATTCATTCCATAGAGCCAACCATACCTACATCTGGTCCTCCCATCCCTGGGTCAACATACCTTCTTCAGCCCAGCCTTTCTTCATCACTTACTCCCATCAGCATCCCAGCCTTTCTCCATCACTTACTCCCCTCAGCATCTCAGTTTTTCTCCATCACTTACGCCTATCAGCATCCTGGCATTTTTCCATCACTAATTCCTGTCAGCATCCTTTTCTTGATGCTAAGGATCAAGCCCAAGGTCTTGCACCTCTGAGGCCCATCCTTAGCTCTCTCTTTTGTAAAAGTAAAGCAAAGCTGGCCATGGTGCTGCACACCTTTAATCCCAGCTCCTACTAGAGGTTCTAAATCTGTAACTCTAGTATTAGGGAATATAGTTTAAGGTGTGTTACATTTTTTATGCTGTGAAATGTTTGTTTAATGATGCAAAGATGTATTGCCTTTTTTTTAAATGTTGCATTTATTTAACTCTTTAAAACTGTGCTACTTTGCCTGTCTAAAACAGCTGATTGGGTCTAATAAAGAGCTGACCGGCCAATAGCTAGGCAGGAGAAACAAATGGGCAGGATTGTTGGGCAGAGAGAATAGGAGGAGAAATCTAGACTCAGGGAGGAGTGAGGAGTGAGAAAAGGAGGAGAGGAGGACGCCAGAGGCCAGCCACAGATATGAAAAGAAAAGTAGCCAGCGGTGGTGGCGCATACCTTTAATCCAGCACCCAGGAGGTAGAGGCAGTCGGATCTCTGTGAGTTCGAGGTCAGCCTGGTCTACAAGAGGTAGTTCCAGGACAGGCCCCAAAGCTACAGAGGAACCCTGTCTCAGAAAAAAAAAAAAATTAAAGGTTCGGGCGATGGTGGCGCATGCCTTTAATCCCAGCACTCGGGAGGCAGAGGCAGGCGGATCTCTGTGAGTTCGAGGCCAGCCTGGTCTACAGGCTCCAAAGCCACAGAGAAACCCTGTCTCGGAAAAAAAAAAAAAAGCTAGTTAGAAACAAGCCAAGCAAAGGCTGGGCATTCATAAGTAAGAATAAGTCTCCATGTATTTATTTGGGAGATGGGTAGAGGACCCCCTAAGAGTTAAAAATAAAAATCAAACAACTACAGTGGGGGCCACAAGACCTGTTCTGGTCTGTGGTCTGAGCAGAGCTCATGCCATCTGAGCTTGGATATTTAAGCTGGGAGTTTCAAGGCTTTATTCTTTCTTTCGTTTTTGTTTTTGAGACAGGGTCTCTGTGTATCCCTGACTGTCCTGGAAACTCACTATAGACCAGACTGGTCTTGATCTGCCTCCTGAGTGCTGGGATTAAAGGCCTGACTGAGGCTGGATCTTTTCTTTCTTTCTTCCTTTTTTCCTTCCTTCCTTTCCTTCCTTCCTTTGTTTCTTTTCTTTTATTCTTCTTTCTTTCTCTTTTCAATAATTTATTTATTTTTATTTTGTGTGCATTGGTGTTTTGCCTGCATCTATGTCAACATCCGTGTCAGGGTGTTGGGTCCTGGAGTTACAGACAGTTGTGAGATGCCCTGTGAGTGCTGGGAGCGAACTCAGGTCCTCTGGAAGAGCAGCCAGAGCTCTTACCCACTGAGCCATCTTTTCAACCCTGAAGCTGGATCTTTTCATCCTATTTTCTTCAGTGGCAATTGCTGGAGGCTGCAAGGACATGGGTGGAATGGAGGTAGAGGGTGACGTCGCTGGGCATCAGCTAAATAAATCACGCACGTGGTAACTTCAGAAAGAAGCCAGTGGCGAGCCTTGTGCATTGTGCTGCACCTGGAATGTTCAGGGCTGGGGTGTGGCTGGGGATGTGGTGTGAAGATAGGCAGGTGTGGTAAGGGCTGACGATGATGGTAGGGTGGGAAGTCTAAGCTTGTACCATCAACTCAAGAGACCAGAAGAAAAGTGACAGACCTGGTGGCATGGGGCTGGCTAGAAGCCAGCAGATATTCAGAGAAGCAGATTGGAACTGAGGGCAGAGGGCAGAAGGACTCTATGCCAATGTGGAGCAGTTCTGGGATGGACTCAAGGGCTCTCGAGTGTGATCCGTTTTGACTGCCAACTCCAGGCAGATACACTAGGGTCCCCAGCAGCATACACTCATACTCCCAGTGCCTGGGAAGCAGAAACCAGAGAGGTTAGGGTTTGGGGATCATTCTCAACTATATAGGGGGTTTTAGGGCAGCCTGGGTTGTAGGCGATCCATCTCAAAAACCCATAATTTGACTTTTTGAGATGGCTTAGCAGGTAGAGGCACTTGCCACCAACCCTGACCTGAGTTTGATCCCCAGGGTCCACATGATGGAGGGAGAGATCCTCCACTCCTGTGGTATGGACACGTGGTGAGCTTGTACACGCACAACAGGACATTAGGACTTGTAATTTAAAAATAAATAAACTATAGATCACACACATAACACATGCATAGGTTTACACTTACACTTACCCCAGTTTTCCTGAAAATGTTTCTGTGTCCATCATTTTCCTTCCATCCCTCCCCAACTCCCTTCCCCCATCTCCCATCCCCACTCTGATTCGACTTACTGGTGGAGGAAGAGGCCTTGGTGCTGCCTTGATCTCTGCAGCTTCACCTCTAAACAAAGAAGAACCCACCCCCCGTGAGGGGCAGAGTTTCAAGTCAGGGCTTGCACCTTACACTGGCCCCGAACCCCCAGCACACTCAGGCCTGCTACCCTAGCCTCGGCCCTTTGTTTTCACCTCAGTGCACCCTCATTGCCTTACCTGCATGCAGACAGACCCACAGACCAAAGACGGGGAAACTGAGGCCTGGCAGCATGCAACTTAACCAAGGTGTTTCATGAGCCAGAAATGAAAAACACCATACCGTGTTTATATATGTAGCTTTTTAAAAAGTACATTTGTTTGCTCATCTTGTGTGAGCACAAATGTGGAAATCAGAGGACAGACAGACAGTGGGATTCAGTAGGTCTGTGGGGTGTCAATTTCAGGTCACCATACTTAGTGGCAAGCACTTACTTTTACCTGCTGGGCCATCTTACTGATGCAGGTGTGTGTGTGTGTGTGTGTGTGTGTGTGTGTGTGCGCGCGCATTCCGCAGCCCAAGTGTGGAGGTCAGAGGACAACCTGCACAAATTGGTTCCCTCCTTCCTGGGGATTGAGCTTAGGTCTTCAGGTTAGCAGCAAGCGTCCTTACCCACTGAACCATCTCCTCAGACTCCATGTTGTTTTGAGACACGACCGCTCATTGGCCTGGAACTGGCTAGGCTAGCTGGCCAGTCATGGTCCCAGGATCCACCTGTTGCCATCTCTCTAGTGCTGGGATTACAAGCATGTGCCTCTGGGCCCAGCTTTCTTCCTGGGAAATTAATCTCAGGTCCTCATGCTTACAGAGTGAGCCGCTGAGCTGGCTCCCTGGTCCCATCTCCAGTGTCACTTAGCTGAAGAGTCACCCACAGAGGAGCAGCAAGCAGGGCAGAGGTGGCCCTGAAAGATGACTTACCCCTCTTTGTGTGGTCGAGGGATTGGTGCTGATGACAAGACGGGACGGGCCTTCTTTTCCTCCACAGTTGCCGTGGGTTTGGGTGTCACTGCTTCCTGGGGACTGTCCTTGTGTGTCCCCGAGCTGGGTGTTGGCATGGGCTTTTGCAGCTTGACCTGTGGGAGGCCTGCATTACTGGGGGGGTCATCCTCCAGTGGCTGACTCCTGCTGCCGGAGGCGCATGGCTTTTCCAGATGATGATCTGTGTCTCCTTGAGTGGGGAGAGCCTGGGAAATTAAAAAGGTGACCTGAGAAGAGCTACTTCTGACTTCCTAAAGGGAGTTTCGAAGGACAGACCTCTGCATACTTCTTCTATTATATGGTATATTTTTTCTAAACATTTTTTGAGGGGGTGGTTTTCGAGACAGGGTTTCTCTGCATAACCCTAGCTGACCTGGAACTCACTCTGTAGACCAAGCTGGCCTTGAACTATCAGAGATCTGACTGCTTCTGACTCCCAGTTGCTAGGATTAAAGGCGTGCACCATTACCACCTGGCCCAAAGATGTTTTATTTATGTGTATGTGTCTGTGTGAATGTATGTGTGTGCACTTGGAGGCCAGACGACATTGGATCCTAGAGTTACAGGTGGTTATGAGTCACTGTGTGGGATTCTGGGAACTGAACTCCAGTCCTCTGGAAGAGCAGCCAGTGCTCTTAACTCTGAGCCATCTCTCCAGCCCAATTTTATACATATGTGTATATGTGTGTTTGTTTGTGTGTGTATTTTGTATCGTAACATATGTATATATGCACACATATATATTTCGTTGTTTTTGTTTTGTTCTTGCTTTGGGAAAGGGTCTATGTAACCCTGGCTGTGCTAGAACTCACTATGTAGACCAGGTTAGCCTCAAACTCAGAGATCTACCTGCCTCTGCCTCCCGAGTACTGGGATTAAAGGCGTACGCCATCACTACCCGGTAAGACCCTGTCTTAAAAAAAAATGATGCTGATTTGGGATTTGGGACTAGGCTTCAATATGAAGAAAAACCAAGAATATATGCCATTAATCCCAGCAGTAGGGAAGCTGAGGCAGGCGGATCTCTGTAAGTGTGAGGCCAGCCTGGTCTACAGAGCAAGTTCCAGGACATCCAGGGCTATACAGAGAAACCTTGTCTCATTAAAATGGGGGGGGGGGGAGGAGGAAGAACCAAAAGTATTGTATTGGGCTGTGTTACATTGTTTTCTTCTATAAAGGAATGTAAAAATGAGAAAAATAAGGAAGTAAAAAGTCTGTTAATAAGTTTTGGAATGGCCAGCATGTCTTGCAAAGGCTCAGTGAACACGGGGTGAGATATGTCACAGTCATTCTCTTAAACCCAGCAACATCTGTCACACAACCCTCGCCCTGCCCTGTCCCCAAGACACCCAGAGGGCCTCTCTGGAAACAAGACCTGAGGGAAACACTGTGATTCCAACTGCCAGAACCATTCCGGGACCCAGGGAGACTGTCTGCCAGCTCCAGTGCGCAGCCTCCACCAACACAAGTCCTTCTGTGTTGGGGGCAGAGAGGGCCTTTTGCCCCCCTCCACGGGTGCCCATTCCCTCTTCCTCATCTCCCAGGGTTACCTGGCAGCTCTCAGTGGGATGAATCTCTTTGGCCTTGGCGCTCTGCCATCCCTCCTGTTGGTCCTTGGTTGGCATGGTTGGCTGTGGCGGCTGCTCTTCTGAGGTCACACACTCCCTGCCAGGCTGGGCTTGCTCCTGGTCAGCTTGTAGATTCTTCGGCCCTTCCTCGGTTGCCAAAGATGACTGGCTCCTTGTGGAAAGAACAGACAACAGATACTTCATCCCAGCCTGGGTGCGGCTCTCCCAGAACCCTGTCCAGGACTAGGCATCTAAGGGGTGCATACTTATTGCCTGGGAGAACAAGTGAGGGACGGGTACACACCTGAATCTCAGCACCTTAATGTGAATGTTGAAGTGGTTACACTCTAGCCCTTTTTAAAAAAAAGATTTGTTTTTATTTTATGTTTTGCCTTCATGTATGTATGTCTGTGAGGATGTTAGATCTTGAAATTACAGTTTGAGTTACTGTGTGGGTGCTGGGAATCAAACCCTGGTCCTCTAGAACAGTCAGTGGTCTTAAGCACTGAGCCATCTCTCCAGTGTTTTTTTTTTTTTTTAGAAAGAGAAGGGGGTGCTGGTAGTGCACACCTGTAACCCCAGTAATAAGGAGGTGGAGAGGGGAGTGTCAGGATCTAAAGACAGTCCCAGCCACATGGTAAATTCGAAGCCAGCCTGAACTGCAAGAGATCCTGTGTTGACACTCTCACTATGGTTGTGAGAGAGAGGGAGGCAGATGGAGAAAGAGGGAGAGAAAGAAGAAGGAGAGGACTTTATGTTGGACTGGGGATATAGTTCTTTGGTATAAAACTTGCCTGCCATGCACAAGACCCTGGGTTCAATAACACACACACACACCAAAGAACTGGGTTGAGAGACTTGGGCACAGGGTCATAAAGCTTAAGGTAGCATTGGGATTGGAACCTGTGTCCCTAGCCTCTTTACTCTGAGTTTCTGTTCTTCACAAGCCCCTTTGCTCCCTCCTTTCTTCCCTTCTTTCCTTACACAGGGTTTTGCTCTGTCGCCTAGGCTGGCCTCAAACTCCTAGTCCTCCTGCCTTAGCCACCTCTGTGCTGGGGTCACAGGTGCATGCCACCGCCTGCCTGGAGTTTTTTTTCTTGAAGCTCTCTCTAATGCATAACCCACTGTCAGGGGATTCATCAAATGGCTGTCTTCACATGACTTCGTATTCTACATATTCACAGTGCATAATTAACATGCTAAAAAGCCTTCATCTGCATACTTT
Source organism: Alexandromys fortis (assembly GCF_014885135.2). Lineage (NCBI taxonomy): Eukaryota > Metazoa > Chordata > Mammalia > Rodentia > Cricetidae > Alexandromys > Alexandromys fortis. The sequence continues at coordinate 932,115 of NW_026067894.1, forward strand.
CCTTTTTATGTTTCCATTAGTATATTTTTAAATTCATTGGAACGGGTTTCGTTTTGACATTGATACATGGATATAAAAATGATGATGTTCCCCCCTATTACCTTACCTTCTCTTCCCCTTCCATTCCCTCTCTCCCCACCCAGTCCCCCTTTTCATTTCAGGTCTGTTTTTTGTTGATGACTGAATGACTTTTATGAGGGTTGCAGACAGGAGCACAGGTGACACACAGGCACCTCCACATCACTGAAGGAATGTTTTCCCTCCCTGGCAGCCATGGACTGCCTAAGGTCCTCAGGAGGGGTGGGGCCTCACGAGTTCCTCCTCCCTGCAATAAACACACTTTTGAGTGAGTGTATAAAATTCCATATCTTAGATGAGTGGTGGCACACGCCTTTGATCCCAGCACTCGGGAGACAGAGGCAGGCGGATCTCTGTGAGTTCGAGGCCAGCCTGGTCTACAAGAGCTAGTTCCAGGGCAGCAAGGGCTACATAATATACAAACCCTACCTCAAAACAAAACCAAACCAAAAATTCCATTATCTTAACAGATAGCAATAATGAAACATTTCTTCTTCTTTTAATTTGTTTATATTTTTCTGAGTACTCTGCGTGTACACCTGCCAGAAGAGGGCACCAGATCCCTTTACAGATGGTTGTGAGCCAACATGTGGTTGCTGGGAATTGAACTCAGGACCTCTGGAAGAGCAGCCAGTGCTCTTAAATCCTGAGCCATCTCTCCAGCCTGAAATATTTCTGTTATGTGCACTTTAATTTTTACTTTTTTTTTTTCGAGATAGCGTTTCCCTGTAGCTTTGGAGACTGTCCTGGTGCTGGTCTGCAGAGTTCCCAGAACAGCCGGGGCTACACAGAGAAACCCTGTCTCAAAACAAACAAAAGCAAAAGAGGTTTGGAGAGGTGGCTCAGTGATTAAGAGCACTGACTGCTCTTCCAGAGGACCCAAATTCAATTCCCAGCACCCACATGGCAGCTTACAACTATCTGTAACTCCAAGATCTGACACCCTTACACAGATATACATGCAGACAAAACACAGACGCACATAAAATAAAAATAAATTATGTAAAAAAAAAACAAAAACAAAAAGAATTTAGTTTGATTGGTGCTCTGAACTGGGTCAAGGGCTTCCAATCAGTGAGGGAACACTTGTCAAGCTAACAACTGGGTTTGATCTCAGCAGGGGTGGGTGGGGGAGAGATGGGACAAGTAGGAAGGTGGGGAGAAGCATGGAGTGTTGCAGCCACTAGATCTCAGGTCTCCCCCTTTTCTGGGACGTCCCCGCAACTCACTCTGGTCTTGCTGAGAGCTGTTCCTGGGTCTCAAGCTCCCCTGGCCCCTTCTGGGGTGATCCTGTGTGTCCGAGCTCCTCCTCTGGTCCTCTGGGAGCCACAGGCTGCTTTTCTCTATCCTTTTCCTTGGCATCTGCAAGCCCAGCCTGAAAGAGAGACGTGAGTGGGTTGACTCAAGGGCGAGGTGCTGGGGCCATCTCCTGTTCCTCCTTGTGCATCCTCCTGTGTCTGTCTATGTCGGGGAGATGCTGGAGAGAGAGGACAAGAAAGACCAGGGGCGCCTGGAGGTAGGTGGTGGGCCTGGTCCTGCTGCTTAGCGTTGTGAACTCTGGCATAAAACTGGAGACCGACTGGAATATGAGCCCAAGGGTTGTGTTGAAGAGTAATGTCTCCCACACAGCACCATCGTCCCATGGCCCAGATGCTGGACTTCTTAGACAGGGTTTCTTTGTGTAGCCTCCACTGTCCTAGAACTTGCTCTGTAGACAAGGTTGGCATTGAACTCAGAAATCTGCCTGCCTCTGCCTCCTGAGTGCTGGGATTAAAGCGTGCGCCACTACTGCCCAGCATTTTTTAGTTTTTTTGAGATAGTAGTTGTGGTTTATAGCCTAGGCTGGCTTTAAACTTGACCATCTTTTTGCAGCAGCCTGGATTCTAAGGCAACAGGTGTGTTCCACCATGGCCCACCTGTTGTTTTCTTTTTTAATTATTGCTGCCTTTTAAGATACAACTGTCCTAGTCAGCACCGCAACTCAGCCGCAATCAGCAGCAGTTTAGCTGCAAGAGATGCAACCTGAGGAAATTCTGTTCCCTCAGGCACCGACTCTTTCAAAGATGAACTTGTCTAAATCTCTGTCCCTCTAAAGAGCTCACAATTCAAAGGTTGAAGTAGACTTCTGCTCTCCAGAGGGGCTAAATAGCAAGCAGCCCACCTCCTCACGTCTCCCAAGAAGTTCTCATGTTTCTCCTCGCCCCTCCTTATAAACCTCCAGCTGGGTGGTGGTGGCACGCACCTTTAATCCTAGCACTTAGAAGGCAGAGGCAGGTGGATCTCTGCAAGTTCGAGGCCAGCCTGGTCTAAAGAGCTCATTCCAGGATAGTCAGGGCTACACAAAAAAAATCCTGTCTCAAAAAACAAAAAAAAAAATTCTCCACCTGGCTCCTCCCTACAACTTCCCGTCAGCTAGTTGCTAATGCAGCCTCGTGGCTGCAGGTGAATTTTATTTAATCAAACACATCTTTGCATCATTAAACATTCCAGAGCATAAACAAAAGCAACACACCTTAAAATAATATTTTACAACACTCACCCCTGGGTTTTTTATTTTTAATCTCCATCTTGTCCATCAGTTGCCAGTAGGGTGGAGCGTAAGCCAACGTAGCTCCTAGCCTCAGAGGTCATCGAACCTCACGTAGCTCATTGACTAATGGATGAACTTTCTCTTTTATCTACTTGTTTTTACTTTATGTGCATTGGTGTTTTGCCTGCATGTGTGTCTATGTGAGGGTGTCAGATCCCCAGAAACTGGAGTTCGAGACAGCTATGAGCTGCCATGTGGTTGCTGGGAATCGAACCTGGGTCCTCTGGAAGAGCAGTCAGTGCTCTTAACTGCAGAGCCATCTCTCCAGCCCCATGAATGAAGTTTTGTTTTGTTTGTTTTGTTTTTCCAGATGATTCTGGTGGAAGCCAACTCTAGTGGGTGCCTACGGCGAGACAGGGCCTCAACACACTTAGTCCAGGTCATTCTTACCATGACAAACACACACAAGATGATGAAAGGGGTTCAGAGATACCTCGAGGTCACGGAGCTAATTAGGTGGCAGTATCAGAACCCCATGTTTGCTTGCTGAGAAATGAGTAGAAGGTGGTAAAGGAGGCCCAGAGTGTTCGCCAAGGGTTCCTTTAAAAGACTAAAAGTGTGACATGTGGCCCACAGACTCCCATCTGGGATTAACAGCTGGTTGGTTTCAGGAAAGCAGCCGGATCATGAGGGCTCTGCTTCCCCTAATGGAGTCATGCCTTGCTGGAATATTTAACATGGTGGCTTTGTGGGAAGGGTTAGGGACATGCTTGGATGGCAGGTGACAGGTGTCCACAGAGGGTGGACTTGTTGTCAGCTTGACCAGATGAAGAAATGCCTGGGGGCTTGATGGGGTGCTTCGTGGTCTTTAATACCAGCACTCGGGAAGCAGAGGCAGGTGGATCTGTGTGTTCGAGGCCAGCCTGCTCTACAGAGCGTTCCAGCACAGCCAGGGCTACACAGAGAAACTGTGTCTTGAAAAACCAAACAGCAACAAAAGGAAAGGAGGAGACCAGTGCTAGGGATGGAGATCAGAACTGGAAGTGAAGGCCCACCCACCTGACTGACTGACACAGTGCACTCCAAATCCGTCTTCTTTTTGGTGGAATTCAGGCCGGGACTTGGTTGGACCGCTGGAGCTTCCTCCTTGTTCTCTGGGTGTATCTGGGTGTTTCTGTTTTCCATCGTTCTGGAGCCAGCAAGATTCCCAAGCCAGGGGCATGAGCTGCTGTTACCAAGGAGAGATCCAGTCAAGCTCCCACTTACAGGGCCCGAGACCCCATGGCTGCATCTGTGCTGCACCTGAAGCCTGAGGTGAGCAGGTCTGGACTCGGGAGGAGCAGGGCCAGCCTGTCAGAAAGGAGCCTGCACTCAAGTAGGAGCCAGTCCTATGTAGCAAGAGCTCATCGGATTCTTTAATTTCCATAGTTAGCCTGAGGAAGAGGCTCAGGAAACACGCCCAAGGTCTAGAATAGGTTCGGACATACACGTACGACTGCTGCAAACACCAGATCTTGGGCTCTTTCCCCACAGCTCTATCCTGCTCCGTCCTCAAGCCGGCCTGAGCTAGAGGGAATGAAAGCCTGGCCTTATCGAAACCAAGCATAGAGTGTCTTGCAGGACATCTCAGAGCCTTTAAAACCCTAGTGGACACTTAAAAGCCTGCCCATTAGGAGCTGGAGTGTAGTGAAATTGGTGGTGTGTTTGCCTAGCTTACACAAGCCCGCATAACCGGGTGTGGTGGCCTTGGCCTATGATTCCAGAAAGTGGAGACAGGGAATCAAGAATTCAAGGTCATCCTTGGCTACATAGTGATTTTTGAGGCCAGCTTGGACCTCAGTGTGAGAGAGAGAGAGACAGAGAGAGAGACAGAGAGAGAGAGAGAGCACACATGTGTGAGAGAGACCTGATGTCACTGCTGCTTCAATGAAAACCCCATGTTCCTACAAACAGCTGAGACATATGTCCATTGGATGCCAAGTTTCCATTGGCAACGGTAACTTGTCAAACACAGCACCCATATGCCCTGCCCCCTGGACGTGCCCTTTTATTAAACTTCCTTAGGGTCTGTGGTGGTTTGGATGAGAATGGTCCCCATAGGCTCGTATATTTGAGTACTTAGTCACCAAAGAGTTGCACTATTTGAAAAGATTAAAATAGGAGGTGTGGCCCTGTTGGAAGAAGCCCACTGGGGGTGGGCTTTGAGGTTTCAAAAGTCCAAGCTAAGCCCAGAGTATCTCCTCCTCTCCTCTCTCCTCTCTTCTCTTATCCTTTCCCCTCCCCTCCTCTCTCCCCCCTCCTCTCCTCTCCCCTCCCCTCCTCTCCTTTCCCCTCCTCTCCTTTCCCCTCCTCTCCTGTCCCCTCCCCTTCTTTCCTCTCCTCTCCCCTCCCCTCTGCTTCCCTCCCCTCCCCTCCCTTCCTCTCCCCTCTTAGGGATCAGGATGTAGCTCTCAGCTACTGCTCTGGTGCTTGCCTGCCACCCTGACACTCTTGGACTAAGCCTCTGAAACTATAAGTAAGCCCCAGTTAAATGCTTTTTTTTTTCATAAGGTCATGGTGTCTCTTCACAGAAATAGAATGGTGATGAAGACAGGCATCTCCCACTTCCTGTCCTCTGGGACTTCACTTCTGGCCATATTGTTCTAGTCCAAGTGGTCTCCATCCTCTTCCCCAGGTGTCCATGTCCACATTTCTGCTTCTCCCACATCCCATCCCATTCCATCCTGGCTTCCAGTCACTGAGTCCTTCCTCTCTCCTCTCTCCTCTCTCCTCTCTCCTCTCTCCTCTCTCCTCTCTCCTCTCTCCTCTCTNCCTCTCTCTCTCTCTCTCTCTCTCTCTCTCTCTCTCTCTCTCTCTCTGTACCTGGGTCCCCTGCAAGAACACACAGTGCTCTAACCACCGAACCACCTCTCTGACTCCCTCATATCCCCCCCTTTAACAAACAAATCAAAATAGGGGTTTTGGTAGCTGAAATCAGGTCCTTATTCTTACAAAGCAAGCTGTTTACTGGCTGAACCATCTCCCCAGCCCAAGCTCCTTTAGGGCAACATCAGCACCATTTCTATGGCAACACCTTGGCTGCTTCTCACACCCACTAGTTCTCAGAGGTCAATACCCCCTCCCCACAGGGAGAGCCTGTGACCTGGAGGTTCTCGGAGACCTTCTCTTCTAAGCCTCAGCAGGCCAGCTACTGTCCATGGAATGACCTCCTCGCTGCTGGAAGTTCTCAGCAGGATTCTCTTCCCAGCCCTGTGAGGTTCCTGTAGTAGAGAAAACAGCAGCTCAGAGTGGCCCAGCGTTTGCCTGGCACTACCTTGCTCATCTCCAAGTGGATTAAATCCCAGATCTGCCAACTCCCCAGACGGCACTGCTCACAGGGTTACCCTGCCTGTTGAAAGCATGGGCCCCTTATTTACCGTTCAAAGACAATTGTCTGTATCGCTTAAGTGCCGGGGTGCCCTCTCACACACCCCGGGGATACAGACCCCAGCTTTCTCCTCCTGCCCCTCCAAACCCCTTCTATCCCTTCTATTATCTCACCTACCTTCCCACAGTGAGACAAACCCTGTACCCCAGCTCCTACGCGGTCCAGGTTCTCAAATGGCACGAGAAACGGTGGCTGTGGCTAAGTTTCCCTTTCTTCCCCTGTGGTTTGTCACTTTCCCCCCACCTCTTTCCCATTAAGGACCCCTTAACCATCCCTCCTCTCTGGAGCTGTGCTGCTCCAGAGGGGGCTGACCCTTCTGGGAAAAATCTCCTCCGGCCCCAGACACACCTTTCTTTGTCCCCAGAATCCTCAGGTCTTAGTGTTCTACAAACCACAGACTCCTCCCCCACCCAAGGTTTGTTATGTATACAGTGTTCTGCCAGCATGTATGCCTGCAGGCAGAAGAGGGCGCCAGACCTCATTACCATGAGTCACCGAGTGGCTGGGACTTGAACTCAGGACCTCTGGAAGCACAGCCAGTGCACTTAACCACTGAACCATCGCTCCATCCCTACAAACCACAGTTTTAAGGGAACAGAAGTCCCCAAGGAAGACCAGGTCCATCAGGAGCTAGCTGACAGATTAGACAAGGAGGAGACCCTCCGGCCAGGCTGAGAAGCACATACTCCAGGGAAAGAACTGGGGTGGGGGTGGCAAAGACAGGCTTCATACTCCTTTCAGGACACCCAACCCCATTTTTGTTTGAGCTATACCCCACATACCGTACAGTATGATCATTGAAAGTCCACCGATCGGGCTAGCAAGATGACCCAGTGTGCTGTGACACACACATGTGCACACACACACTAAATAAAATATATAGTCAGGTGGTGGTAGCACACTCCTGTAATCCCAGCACTCGGGAAGCAGAGGCAGGAGGATCTCTGTGAGTTCGAGGCCAGCCTGATCTACAAAGTGAATTCCAGGACAGCTAGGACTGTTACACAGAGAAGCCCTGTCTTGAAAAAAAAAAAAAGTAATATATATTTTTTAAGAAAGCCCACTTGTCACTTAGTGGCTATTAGCACAGTCACAGGGTTGGGTTTCCAGTGACATTTATCTCAGCCCATAAAGGAATCCCAAACCCCTTGGCCATCGCTACCAGCCTTCCTGCTGGACTTGGCAACTATTATCTTTCTGGCGCTGTGAACTTGCTGTTCTGGGTTTTTTACAGAAACATGCTCATACAACTTAGTGCTCCCATGGTTCATCAATGTGATGGCAAGCATCCAAATGATGCTTCCTTGTTTTCATAAGATTTAATTGTTATGTATACAGTGTTCTGCCTGCAGACCCGGAGAGGGCACCAGATCTCATTACAGATGGCTGTGAGCCACTGTGTTGTTGTTGGGAATTGAACTCAGGACTTCTGGAAGAGCAGACAGTGCTCTTAACCTCTGAGCCATCTCTCCAGCCCGATGCTTCCCTTTAAGAAGATTTATTTTGAAGGTGTGTGTGTCGGAGGGGGGGTAAATGCAGATATCAAGGGACTAAAAGAGTGCATTGAACCCCCAGAGCTGGATTACAGATGGTTGTGAACTTTTGGGGTGTTGAGAACCGAACCTGGATCCTCTGCAATAGCAGCCAGTGTTCTTTGCTGCTGAGCCATCTCTCCAGCCCCTTTTCCTACTCTCTGTAATGAGATCTGGCGCCCTCTTCTGGCATGCAGACATACATGGAAGCAGAATGTTGTATACATAATAAGTCTTTTTTAAAAATTAAGGGTGGAAGCCGGGCGATGGTGGCGCACGCCTTGAATCCGAGCACTCAGGAGGCAGAGGCAGGCGGATCTCTGTGAGTTCGAGACCAGCCTGGTCTACAGAGCTAGTTCCAGGACAGGCTCCAAAACCACAGAGAAACCCTGTCTCGAAAAAAAAAATTTTTTTTTTGAGCTAGATGGTGGTGGCACACGCCTTTAATCCTAGCACTCAGAAGGCAGAGGCAGGCGGATCTCTGTGAGTTCAAGGCCAGCCTGGTCTACAAAGCAAGTTCCAGGACAGCCAGGACTACACAGAGAAACCTATCTCAAAACAAAAACAAAAACAAAAAATCTGAATGGCCAATACCTAGGCATTACAGTAAAAGGTGGGGCTGGCAGGCAGAGAGAATAAATAGGAGGAGGAATCTGGGCTGGGAAGGAAGAGTGAAGGGAATAAGGGAGAAGGAGAAGGAGACAACCAGGGCTGGCCATCCATCCATCCAGTCGTGAAAGAAGTGGGAAAAGTAGGACTTATAGAATTAAAGGTAAAAAGCCCCGAGACAAAACATAGATGAAAAGAAACAGATTAAATTAAGTTATAAGAGCTAATGGGATAAACATAAGATATGAGTGAGCATTCATAACTAATATTAAGTCTCCATCTTTTTATTTATGAGCCGGTTGGTGGCCCAAAAGAAAGCCTGATGCACTGGGATTAAAGGTGTGTGCCACCAACTGCGGATTTTTGGTGACTGTCCTAGTGTTCTCTTGCTGTGAAGAGACACAGTGGCCACAGCAACTCTTTTAAAAAGAGAGCATTTAATCGGGGCTTGCCTATGATTTCAGAGATTTAGTTCATTTTGGTCATGGCGGAGAGCTTGGTGGCATGCAGGCAGGCATGGTGCTGGAGAAGTGGTTATACATTTGGTCTGCAGGCAGCAGGAAGAGAGAGCCAGTTACACTGGTGTGTGCTTTTGAAACCTCAAAACCCACCCCCAGTGCCTCTCTTCCTCCAACAAGGCCACACCTCCTAGTCCCTCTCAAGTAGTGCCACTCCCTAATGACCTAGCATTCAAACATGTGAGCCTGTGGGGGCCATCCTCATTCAAACCACCCCAGCGATGAAGAAGTTATAAATCAAGGCATTTTTAAACCATTGGTGGAGACATCAGACAGGTGGGTGAAGGCAAAGCAGGGAAGTGTCAGGTATTGGCCCCAGATGCTATCTGAAGACATTCTCAGCTTTTTCACTGGTGGAAGCTAGAGGTACAGTCCAAAAAGATTTACCTAATAGTCACAAGGATATTAGGTCACACACAGAGGTGGGCAATGAATGGCTATTTAGAAGGTCAAGATAGTCCCAAACCAATTTGGCTCCCAACCTGAAATAAACCAGTTTTTCACACTCTTATCAACCTCATCCAATGTTTCATACAGGTGTGGCTTCCCCCTCCCACTCCCCAATAGGGTGGTTTAAATAAGAATGTCCCTAAGGCTGATATATTTGCATACTTAGTTCCCTGTTGATAAATTGGAAGTATTAAGAAATTAAGAGGGGTGTCCTTGTTGGGAGGTGGATAATAGGAAGGGGCTTCGAGGGTCCCCCCAGCTCCATGCTTCCCACCACCATGATGATAATGGACTAAATCTCTGAAACTGTAAGTGAGCCCCCCAATTAAATGCTTTCTTTTATCAGAGTTTCCTCTGCCACGCTTTCTCTTCACAGCAATAGAGCAGTGGCGAAAATACCCAGGAGCTTGCAGTTCACAAGTTTGATTTTGACTCCTGTTGAGCTAAACCACTGGGGCCTTGAACACAAAGTAGATTACAAAAAGTTCAGAGGGTGGTGGAGCAAGATTTCTCCAGAAGCCTCTGAGAACCTTCTTGGGTTAGCCGGGAGGAGGGCATTCGGCTGGGAACAAGCACGTACGAGGGCTGGAGGAGGGAGAGGCTGCAGAGAAGGCACAGTTTAACCTATCAGCCGGCCTGACCCAGGGTGTAGGAGTTTGGCCCCCAACCAGATTCCGGATTAGGTCCTAGGTTGGCTTCGCGGCTTTTCAGGGCACACAGCAACAGGGTTTTGACCCAAGGTGACCGGCAGAGGGCACTCGACGAGGAGCAACCGAGGGCCGGGAAGCGCTGCTCTAGACAGAGCTGGTCATAGAGTCGCGTCAGTTCCGGCCCCGAGGGGGCGGGGAAGAAGCCGGAAGTTGGGTGAGCTCCGGCAGTCGCGATGGAGGAGAACGAGTACGAGTCGGTTCTCTGTGTCAAGCCCGAGGTCCACGTCTACCGCATCCCGCCGCGGGCCACCAACCGTGGCTACAGGTGACCGTTCTGGCTTAACCTTTCCCCTGCCACCCTGGCATGCACTGCGGGGGTCAAGGACGGGCTGTCGCGTTTAGGGAAGGAAGGGACGGAGCCCAGTGGCTGCTTCCTGTCGGGGCCAGACCCAGGAGGGGTAGCTGGCCGTGAGCTGTCAGCCAGCTCTTGGGGACCCGAGTGGGCTGCGGGGTCCACGGATCGTGTCACAGCCCTAACCGACAGCCCCAACCGATCCGCGGAAATGCCCATCGGGAGGTAACCCGACTCCATCCGAGGGACCCGTCCCTGTCTCCGGCTTTCTTGGTCCCTGTTTCACCCCAGATCACAACAAGCTGCAGCTGGGAGGACCCAACTGCCTTTGTCTTGAGTAAGCGTCACCTGAGGCAAATCAACACAAGTGCCTGTGAACATATGGCGTGTCTCCGGAAGGGAACCCTGGACTCCACTCTAGGAGGGGGAGACCCAGAGTTGTACAGACATTGTTATTGTTACATACCTCCCGTATTCTTGGCATTACCTAGCCAAACAAGATGAAAGATACTTAAAAAAAAAAAGTCATTGCTGATATAAATGACGTGCCCTGTGACTTGTGATGGGCGGGGTCTTGCTACTTAGGAAGGATGGCTTTTTTTTTCTTCCTAGACAGGGTTTCTCTGAATAGCCCTGTCTGTCCTGGAACTCTCTGTAGATGAGGCTGGCCTCGAACTCACAGAGAGCGCTTGTGTCTGCCTCTCAAGTGCTGGGATTAAAGGCGTGGGCCACTACTGCCGGACAAGGGTGACTCTCGAAGGGAACGTGTGTCTAAGTTATTTGGAAATAGAAAGTAGTTTCTACCACAAGTGTGTTGGAGTGCCGTCGACTTATCTGTCCTTTGCACTTGGGTAACACAGGCATACAGCACACTTTCTGATCGGGTATCTCACTGAACACTTACTGTTTCCGTTAGATGGCTTTAAAGTGGATTGGAAATAACAGGAACAGAGGTCATCAAGCAACAGCTGTCTGTGCTTTCTTTGTGTGTTGGCGTGATGTGTGCACGCCAATGTGCACGCGTGCAAAAGCCACAGGAGGACCCGCCAGCGACTTGCTTTCTATGTGTTTTTCCCTTGAGATGGGCTCTCGCTGAAGCTAGCGTTTGCTGTTTCATCTAGACAGCTGCTCAACAAGCTCTAGCCATCCTCATGTCTCTGCCCCGCCCCCACTCAGAGGAAGGCTTCCAGGCTTTTAGGTTCTGGAGATCCAAACTCAGCTCCTCGAATTTGCTCAGCACACGCTTTTCCTCACTGAACCATCTCCCCAGCCTTCTCCGTTCCCTTTCTGTTATTAAACTGGAGACTTGCCCCCAAAGCAGTGGTGGCTTCACTCGGTAAGTGAGGGTTAACTCCTCTTGGAGGCAGAGGGCAGGGTCACCACGTATCCGTCCAGGCTGGTTTGATAGAGAAGAAACTGCCCGCCTTGCACCTAACCTTTGGTGCTCTTCTTACCAGGATCTAAAGCCCGCTGCGCCAGTAAGAGGAACAGAAACTGAGCCTGCTGTGCTGTTAGCTGCGGATCTGCATTTGTGTGGCCCTGCAGCCGCTGCCATTGAGAGTTCTAGAGAGATGATATTTGCTTAGGAACTTACCAGGAAAGCCTTCTGGAAATACCCGTGGTGCTTGCTGTTTAGGGGCTTTTCTGTGCTTCTGCAACTAAAATGTTAACACTATTGCTTTTTTTTTTTTCTCCCCAAGACAGGGTTTCCCTGTGTAGCCCTGGCTGTCCTGGAGCTCATCCTATAGACTAGGCAGGCCTCGCGAGTGCTGGGATTAAAAGTGTGCACCACCACCTCCTGGCTATATTACTGCTTTTGTGTGTGTGTGTGTGTGTGTGTGTGTGTGTGTGTGTGTGTGTGTATGTGTTTGTGTTTGAGACAGCCCAGGCTGTCCTGGTATCCGCTCTGTAGACCAGGCTGGCCTTGAACTCACAGAGATCCTCCTGCCTCTGCCTCTCATGTAGGGCAATGATGAGGGTCCTTGTTCCCTTGTGTTTCTTTCTGCCCGGAATACATTTGAGAATATGTTCCCTAACTACCCCATTTCTCCCCTGTATACACACCCATGCACTTTTAAGCTCTTTCTGCCAGAGATTGTGCCCTTCTGTACTTCTTCCATCATGGTCTCGGGGTCCCGGCTGGTCAGCTTGGCATCACTGTGTTTTCCCAGAAACAATAGGCCCCTAGCTGCTTCCTCTGCGGAAAGGAAGCTGGGAAGGAAATTCCACTTGGGAGAAGGTCTGTGGTCAATGGAGTGGGCCAGCAAGCTACAGCGGCCTGTGGTTTTGAATACCCACAAGCTAAAAATATTTTTTACAACTTCAAATGATTGAAGATTTTAAAGACTCATGATGTAAAAAATGAGTTCCAGATTTCAGTGTTTGTGTAGTTACCGAGATGCAGCCATATTCAGAAGATACCTGCTAAAAATAGCTTTTATACTATTTATCTATTATTTATTTATTTTTTAGTTTTTCGAGGCAGGGTTTCTCTGTAGCTTTGGAGCCTGACCTGGCACTAGCTCTTGTAGACCAGGCTGGCCTAGAACTCACAGAGATCCACCTGCCTCTGCCTCCCGAGAGCTGGGATTAAAGGCGTGCGCCGCCACCACCACTTGGCCTTATTTATTTATTTATTTTTGAGGCAGGGTTTCTCTGTAGCGTTGGAGCCTGTCCTTAGACTTGTTCCTTAGACCAGGCAGGCCTTGAACTCACAGAGGTCCACCTGTGTCTGTCTCCCAAGTGCTGAGATTAAAGGTGTGGGTTACTGTTGGGGACTGGGGACCACCAGACCCTGAATTTCCTGTAAACAACTTGTTTTCCTCTGCTCTGAGCAGCCTGCAGCTGCTCTGAGCACAAGACCCTGATGGCAGGGGAGTAGGTTCTGATGAGTCTGCAACTGAAAGATCCCGAGAGCTGGACGTGGCCAGAGCCCTATATAAGCTGCTCCTGAGCACAATAAAGTGGGCATTTTTGTTGCAAGGATGTCCCCGTGGCCCTGTCTGTCCTTGTTTGCGTGTGTGTGTTTTTAAATTTTCAGCCTAGTTCCCATAGTGCGTAGCAAGTAGAGTACAGACCGGAACCAGTGTAGTTTTACAGGCCACCACCTCTCAGTTTTATTTTTATTTTTAAATTTACTTTTTGTATGTGTATGGGTGTTTTGTCTGCATGTATGTCTGAATGCCACACGTGTGTCTGAGAGGCCAGAAGGGATCCCTTAGGATTCAAGTTACAGACCCTTTGAGCTGCCATGTGGGTGCTGGGAATTCAACTGGGGTCCTCAAATAGAGTAACTAGTGCTCTTACCCACTGAACCATCTTTTTGTAATAAAAATTTTTAAGTTTATCTGCTTATGTATTGTGTGTATGTGTGTGGGTACATGCCTGTCACAGCATGTATGTGGAGGTCAGACAACAACATGGAGGAATTAGTTCTCTTCATCTACCATGTGTGTCTCATGACAGCACACACCTTTAATCCCAGCACTCAGGAAGCAGAGGCAGGCGGATCTCTGAGTTTAAGGCCAGCCTGGTCTACAAAGGGAACTCCAGGCTGGGCAGGGCTACACACTGAGAACCCCCATCTCAGAATACATTGTTTTATTATATTTATCCTTGTGTATCTGTCTGTGCACATGTGCTGCTTACCAGTGGCAGTCGGGACAATTTGTGGGAGTAGGCTCTCTCTTGCCATGGGGAGTGCCAGGGGTCAAAAGCAGGTTGTCAGGCTTGGCGGTGGTTGCCCTTACCTGCTGAGCCGTCTCGGCAGCCCTGTATGTGACACAGTATCAGCTTGTACTCCCATTGCTCGGCTGTTTGCCACTGCATCATCAGAACGGTCCAGTTGCCCAGTGTGTGACCTTCGGAGACATTAGTTACTATCCTTGCTTTTACAGAAAACGTTTGCCAGGTGTGTTCTTGAAAAAGGCAGCTCTACCCGTCCTCTTCTCCAGCACTGGAGGAATGGAGCAGGAGGCTCAGTGCTTTTCCTTTGTCCTCACAGGGCCTCAGAATGGCAGCTAGAACAGCCATCGTGGAGTGGCCGGCTACGGATCACTGCAAAAGGGAAGGTGGCCTACATCAAGCTGGAAGACAGGACTTCAGGTAAAGGCACAGGACATAGGTGGAAGAGAGAGATTGCCCTGGCCAAGGCTGCTCAAGGCCATGGCAGAACCATTGCTGCAAGATAAAGGCCTTTAGGTGCATCTGAATGCTGAAGTGGGTGGACTAAGTTGACAAGCTGCAGGCTCCAGGGCCATCAGTTTTTATCTAGGTCACTGTTGGTGACCCAGCTGCTTCTAAAGCACCAGGCATAGCCAACGCTTGTGGTCATGCCTTTAATCCAGGACATGGGGAGATCTTTTCTCAAGCAACAAAACAGTGGTGTGTTTGATCAGACACTGAGGGCACCGATAAGAGTACCTTTGAGCTTGGAGCAACATAGAGGCTCTTGGGTTTGTGGTCATCGCTGCCACTGTGGAACCCAGAGTCCACAAGGGTGCCTTTTCTTTCCTTTTGAGACAGTCTCATGTAGCCCAGGCTACTAAGGAACTCACTGTGTAGCCAAGGATAACCTTGAACTTCTGAGCCTCTATCTCCAAAGTATAGAGATTATAGGCATGCCCCACCATGCCTGCTTCATGCCCTGCTGGGAAACTGACCCAGGCTTGCTAATCAAGCCCTTACACTGAGCTCCATATCCAGCCCGGAGCGCAGTGTGAGACCTGCCATCCTTTGGCCTAGTCTCCGACACTGAACTGAGTGTGTTTTAGACTGTTCTGTGGGGTCATAACTTCTCTGCTTTCTGCCGGGCTTGCTGGCTCCTCTAACAGTCCTTCTTGCAGTCAGGCCTTTCTGAGGTGTGACACACTTACACTGGGACCATACAAAGAGAAGAAGCTGCTGGGCTGGCTGGTGGCAGCTCCACCCTGGAGTGACTGTGTGGGGATGGAGACCCAGCATGGGTGGAACTTTTCATCTTCGTGAAAATCAAGGCCGGGCATTGTGTGCATGCCTTTAAGCCCATCCCAGAGGCAAAGGCAGGTGAATCTCTGTGAGTGTGAGGCCAGCCTGGTCTATGAGCTCTGGAACAGCCAGAGCTACATAGTGAGACACTATCTCAACACCCTCACCTCGCAAAAATTCCACAAATGGATGTTTTAAAGCAGTCTGATTTTGAAATACTTGTCACTTAATTAAAAACTGTTGACACTGTGAGCAGATGTGACCAGTAAGCCACTTGTCACTCTGCCTTTCTCTTCATTTCATGCTGGCACTGTCCCTTCAGCAGGAATAGATTTGATTGAATCCTAGAGCAGTGCCCACCTGTCCTGCTGTCCTGGTGTGATTCACATCAGGAAAGCCCCAGTGCACAGCAGCACGAGGCTGGAGGGCTCCCCGACTCACCTCCCTACCCCTGTGCTTACAGGGGAGCTCTTTGCGCAGGCCCCAGTGGACCAGTTTCCCGGCTCAGCTGTGGAGAGCGTGACTGACTCCAGCAGGTACTTTGTGGTCCGCATTGAAGATGGAAACGGTATGTGCGGGTCTGGGGGGTTCTTCTGAGCAGAATCCTTGCCTCTGGAAACATGAAATTGATGGCTGTCACTTCCCCTTCACTTTCCCCCACCCTAGGGCGACGTGCTTTTATTGGGATTGGCTTTGGGGACCGAGGGGACGCCTTTGACTTCAATGTGGCGTTACAAGACCATTTCAAGTGAGTACCTCTTGGGACACGTATTCTTGTCCCCTGCTTCTCTTCTCTTCTCTCCAGGACAGAAGCGTTCTTCCTGGTTGTGCAAATCAGCGACTGCTTTGTTTGTCAGCAGCCTGGCAATCCTCCTCTAGGCTGCCTTCTCTGCTCTGATGGTCCCCAAGACTGTGTTCCACCTGTGTGAGCTGGCCTAGCCTTTTCAGTGTCCCAGCTCTTCCTCAGTAGCTCCTGAGCTGCCAGAGTCCCTGTGACTCTAAGGGTGTGCTCCTTTATAATGTCACAAGAGGGCCTAGCATTTCCAGGTGCAGATATCTTGCAGATGCTTTGGTGTCCTTTGTGAAAGGACAGGGTGTCCTCGGGCCTCTTCCTGATGGTAACTGGGTAGTGCCTGGGCATTTGTGTGGACACCCTTGTCCCAGGTGGCTGCAAGTAGCATTGTGGAGGGTAGATGGCATTGTGGGTTGGGGACCAGCCTCGACAAAAATACACCCCCTAGGGTAGGGGCGTGGGGATTAGAAATATAAGCAAAGGGGCTGGAGAGATGGCTCAGTGGTTAAGAGCATTGCCTGCTCTTCCAAAGGTCCTGAGTTCAATTCCCAGCAACCACATGGTGGCTCACAACCATCTGTAATGAGGTCTGGTGCCCTCTTCTGGCCTGCAGACATACACACAGACAATATTGTATACATAATAAATAAATAAATATTTAAAAAAAAGAAATATAAGTAGAGTATGAAGACGCGAAAATAATAAAACAGAAAAACATTGAATAGTACTGGGAGGGAGTTCCAGTGAATACTGAAATCTCTGGCCTTTAATTTTCCATACACTTTTATGCCCCAATACAAAAGGGGGAAGAAGGCAACAAAAGACTTCTTTAACATGATACAAAGGACAACTTGAACAGCTAATTGCTTTAACACTTTGAGACATCAAGTCATCAGCATTCTGTTGTTTAGGCAGTGAAGCAACAGTAGACCAAATATCCTGAAGGCAACCATCCCCCAGGTCACCTCTTGTTACAAAGGAAGGAGCAGAAGTACGCTGGCCTGTCCTGACCCTCTGTCAGGATGGAATGGATCTACTTGTTTGAGCTACCTTAATGTCAAAAGACCCAAGTAACCACACCCTAAGTCAGGACGTGTATCCCTGGTTGTTGTCAACAATTTCAAGCAGCCTCCAAACTCTCTGACCTTCAGACAAGGTGGAAACAGGCTCACATTTTTGGGTCCACGATTGTGCTGCCCTTTCCTTTTAGGTATCTGTACTGTCTGTGAGTATAGGAGTGTCCAGGTGGAGCCAGAGCTACAGACCGCACCAGGGGCTGGAGGGAAAGTGCAGGCTCTCGCCTATCCTGGGTATGCGTGTGAATGACAATGAGCTCATCCAGTTCTCAGAGCAGTGTTAAGACCTTAGAGTCTAAACCATTGTCTCAGCCTTCCTATGCTGCCGGTGCAACCCTTTAATGCAGTTCCTCATGCTGTGACCCCAATCTTCTGTTTTTATTGCTACTTCATAACTAAATTTGCCACTTTTATGAATAGTAATGCAAATATCTGAATGCGGCCCCTGGGAAAGGGTCATTTGACCCCTAGGTTGAGAACCTCAGGTCTAAACCATGGAGGTGCTTAAGAGTTGCAGAGCTGGGGTCTGAACTACTTACTGGTTGGGAAATCGGCCTCAGCAAGGGCCTCCTGGACCCAGGCATTGAGTGTGGATGCGGAGCAGCTGCCATTCCTGCCTCACCACTCTTCCTGATCCTCCCCAGGTGGGTGAAACAGCAGAGTGAGTTTGCAAAGCAAGCCCAGAACCCAGACGAAGGCCCCAAACTGGACCTGGGCTTCAAGGAGGGCCAGACCATCAAGATCAACATCGCAGTGAGTCCCACCCTCACTTGACACTCTGGGCTGTGGTTTTGTGACTCTGAAACCACCCAGCCCAAAGCCTCCCCATCCCCCAACCCTCATAGTTCAGTTCTATCCATGTAGCCACAGTGGATCCAGCATCTTGGCTTCATGCCAGGTTCACCCCAGGGTACCAGGCCTCTGCTGCTCCGCTCTTCAGGTTGAGCTGACCATGTGCAGATATGACTGCAGAGTGGCAGGAGAGACTGCTTCTAGAGCGGTCCTGGTGCTGGGGCTTCTGGGGGAAAAACAGATGGCCCATAATGCAGGAGCCCATGGAAGGCTTCTTGGAAAGTGACCTGTGGCGGGCATGTAGGGTCAGTTCCAGTGTGCCCAGTGTTTCTGTCCTGGTTGGAGCGGGTCGGGAGCTTAGCGTGCTCATCTCAGCTGTATCTTGGCCTCAGGCCTGAGTGAGGAAGGTTTGGGAACACCCTGGGCTCTCAGGTATCGAGGAGGATTCTGGGAGTCCTGGGCAGCTTCTGCTGGTGGTGGTGTCCTGGATCCTTGAGTCTTCTTCCTTTGTGGTTTTGCATCCAACCTCCCCTGACAAGTCTTGTTGAATAGAAGCAAGTCAAGCAGGACTGGGTGCCCAGACATGGTTTCTCCCTGGCTGCTGGAGTGGAGGGGCGGTGGAGCTGGGAAGCATTTGGGGGAACCGAGGACAAATGAATCTGTGTAGAGAAAGCCTGTGACTCTGAAATAACGCTTTCCTCTTTACTCACCGTTTCTTTCTCTTTCCTGCTTCATGCTGATGATGCTTTGGGACCTTGACGTTGGCCAGCTGGCCCTTGAGAGAAAATGCAAGTCCTATCCAGTGGGCTGGTGGCACTGTGATTCTTTCTCTTGCTTGGAAGAAACTAACATTTAATGAGCGTCAGCTGTGGGCCAGGTAGTGTTTCAGGCATTTCTCATACGACTTCAGGATCTCCCTTTGGAACCGATGAAAATTGAGGCACAGAGATGGGGGTTAGGGTGGACTTAGCCACGCTAGGAACAGAAACAGCAGCCCAACTGGATGCACGTGGAGGATGCTGGCCCTTCCACCTCTGCCGCAGCTGTGCTCACACGCAGACTGCTGTCTTCATCGGTGTGGCTTGTGCTGTTTTCCGGCTCATGCTTGGTGCTCGCTGCTCTGTTATGTTGTATAGAAGTGTCACATACAGAAAAGTCCCAGATTATAAGTGTAGAACACACACTACTTAAGAGCATGGGACTGCTTTAGGTCAACCTAGGTCAAGAAGTAGAAGTAGACTCCCTTTGGGAGTCCTTCTCCTGCCCACTTCCAGTAGCTTCCTGCCCTGACTTCAAATACCTAGGACTGGGTCTGTGCTTCGCTTTTGTGCATTGTATGGGAGACTCAATCCCTTTCATCTATGACCCCTCATTCCGTGTCATGTTATAAGAGTTACTCCTATGTTGCCTGTGGTTATTTGTCCTCTGTGGTGGCACATGCCATTGTGCGTGTGTTCCTGGTTCATCTGTTTCCCTGAGGGTGGACACTGGGGGTTGCCATCTTGTCAGCTCCAGATGGAGCTTCTGTGAATATCCAAGCTCATGTTTTTGGTGCGCATACGTCTAAGGAGGAACCGCAGAATCCTGTGGATGCTTCGGCAGAGTGCTAAGGCTGGCTTCTCTTGCCTCACCCCGAGCATGCATGTTCTGGCTGCTCTGCCCTCATCAGTACTCTGCAGTCAATATCTGGGCTGTTTTCATGGGGCGGAGTGGTGTATGGCTGTAATTGGTGTGTCCTTTCCTTATGAGAAGTGAGGTCAGGTGCTGGGTTTAACACTGGCCGCTTTGGTGCTAGATGGAAAACTGGGATGACTTGGCTGTAGCTCATGCTGATGCTGTGTGGGACTGTCGTTTGCTGTGCAGATGTTGAGGACTGGAGGTCTCCATGGATTTTTTCCAGTACACAGTGGTGGCATAATGACTGATTTGCATTCTGCTCCTCTTTAGAACATGAGAAAGAAGGAAGGAACAGCTGGGACCCCAAGAACCAGGCCTGCCAGCACAGGAGGGCTGAGCCTGCTTCCCCCTCCTCCAGGGGGCAAGACCGCCACCCTCATCCCTCCCCCTGGGGAGCAGTTGTCTGTGGGGGGCTCTCCAGTCCAGCCAGCGGTTGTTTCTGGTTCAGGTGAGTGCCGGATTGACCATTGCGTCCATACCTGGCAGCTTTGTCCCCAGAAGTGATCCCGTGGCTTCCCTTTCTCACACTTACTTTGTGTCTCGTGTGTGTGTGTGTGTGTGTGTGTGTGTGTGTGTGTGTGTGTATGTGTGTATGACTAGGTGGTGGCACCAGGGTGTCTTGCATACCCTTTAGGTTCCTCTGTTCCCTGGCCCTTCAGGGCACCTGTCCTGTCCTAGTAGGCAGTGGCTGTGAAGTTATCGGTATGCCTGGGCCTCAGTGTGGTCTGTACTCAGGTGTCATGGGCAAGGTGAACCACAGGTGCACAGGCCAAATGTACCGAATCACTAGGGCCAGCAGTATTCCCTGTGGGGGGCTTTCCGGAGGAGCTTGAACTATGAAGGAAGGCCTCTGAGGCAGGGGTGCTGGCATTCTAGTAGAAAGAAGAGCAGGCAGAGGTTGAGATTTTGAGAAGCATTGTCTGAGAGAAGTGGATACAGCTGTTAGTGTGGTACTTTGGCAGGAGACACCATGGGGAGATGTGACGTGGGCTCCTTGGTGCACCACCAGGAGCTGGGAAGCTGAGAGGTTTCTCCCAGGGGGTAGTGCTGGGGAGCCTTCTTCCTCCACCTTTCCACCAGGCAGGGATTGTCACCACCCTTTCCACAGCACTGTCTGCAGGTTTGGAGTCATGCACCTGGGCAGGGAGCCTTCCTGTGCTCCTGGTTCTTAGAGTCTGACATTGTCTCCCCTCTCTGGAGGTCAGGCTCCAACCTCAGCAGTGTGAGGTTGGCCAGGAGAATGCCAGAGTTGAATCCAGCCTCTGCCTGGCATCAGGAAATCTTTCTGGCATTATGTTCAGAGTGTGCTCACAGGACGCTGGCTGTGGCATCGCCAGGGATAGGAGCAGCTTCTGAATGCTTAGAACATTCTGTGTATGTCTCAGCCTTCCCTGGTCTCTGGGTGGATGTGGAGGATTAGGCCCTGGAGATACCATAGGACAAGTGTTCCTTAACTTGGGATGGCTGCAGTAACATTCTGATAAACAGGTAGAACATTCATTTAACATTTTCATAAGCCATAATAAAGCTGAAAAAAATCAAATGCAGCTTCGTGAAGTCAGGATCTTTTGTACAGCATGGAGTCCTAGCTCTCTGGCTTCCGGCCTAGTACTCACAGCCTGCAGTAAACACGTTTACACACAAGGTGGTGTCAGAGAGTCGCCATCTGCTGATGCTGTCTGCTCTGGAACCACAGTGCAGAATTTAGACTAGCTCTTTGTTTTGAGCTCCTAATGGCCTATGTCTCTGTGCGTCTGTTTTCCCATCTGTAGAATGAGATACCGATGATGTTTATAGTGAAGACACTTGAGCTAAGCCTTGTGCTACACTCAGAGTAGTATGCTGACCACTGTGAACTCTCCCTGAGTGCCGGCCTGGGTTCACTCATTGGCATTTTAGTGACACTGTGTTCTGGGCCTGAGCTGAGCATGCCGGATCTAGGAGCTCATTCTGCCCTGTGAAATTGTCCTGTCAGCCGAATGAGAGATAAGAAAAGTGAAACTCAAATGACCTGCACAGTCACACAGCTAATCCCAGCCTGACCTCCTCCCCTAGGCACTGTGGTGAGGTTCAAATGAGATAATGCATGCTTAGCACTCAGTGAACTGTGAGGTGTCCCTGATGGGGACCTTGGTTTTATCTGGTTTTCCAGTTCAGGGCAGTTGAGAAATGGCAGTATGGCCATTGGGCAGCATAGGAAAGGCGCCAGGAAGCCAGGAGTAGGCTTGCCCCCAGAAGAGGTGTGAGGGCAGCTTCTGTGTGGCCTCGACTGGAAGGCTCTCCCTGGCAGTGTGTGGCCTGTGGCTCTAGCCAGTTGATGCACACGGTACTGCAGGCTTTCTGGACAGGCTCTGGGGTTTCAGGAAACATTCCCACTCCAGAAGTCAGAACAGGACACACGTGTGACTCATGTTCCCTGGCACCACTCCCTCCACCTTGTATGTGGCTCCTGTTTTCTCTCTAGGGGCCACCAAGGACCCATGAATAAGGTGGTGGAAAGGAGGCTCTTTCTGGAGCCGTTTGTCCCCAGAACATGTCTCCCTGTGGGATACTGATCCCGAGATTTAAAAATTTAGTAACTGAGACTACCAGAAAGATACCTGACTTCCCTATTTCTTTCTTCTCTCATTGGATTTGGGGGCATCACTAGGTGGTGCCACAGACCCCTGGCCACAGTCTAAGCCTGCTGCCACTACGACTGCTGATGTCTGGGGCGACTTCACCAAACCCACAGGGTAAGGAGGGGAGCTTTCCGGGCTGGGTGGGGCCAGAGCTATTTCCCTGAGTTTCTTGGGATTGCTGGTTCGACCTACTGGGAGACTAGCTCTGGTTGGACATTTTCATGGTAGCCATGGGACAGAGCCCCTGCCTTGGGTGGCACACTGCCCTCTTTACCTCTGTAAAAGCTTTCCGCTGTTCCCCACTGCCTGAGACCTCCTTTTGCAAACTTGTCTGATTCTCACCAACTGTTGCCTTGGGTCGGGAATCAAGATTTTAGGCCTGGACTATCTTTACAGGACCTCTGAGGCAAGGCATCTCCTGAGCTTTAGGGCCTGCCCTTGGGGTCAGTGTGGAAAGATCCCAGATTCCTATCCTCAGGGTATATGGGAGACTTTGGAGCTGTCAGCGCGGGTCTGTCTTCTGTAAAGGAATGGACAGCTCAGATCCACACACGGGCCAGATTGGATCCTTAAGCCACGTCTGCTGCCTGCTGCTCTAGGCCCTTTGGGGACTGCCTCCTCAGTGCCCCATCTGCCCAAAAATATGCCCCTGTGTCTGCTCTTCAACAGCTGGATACTGCCACCTCCTATTTTTCCTTCACAGGCCGCCCTCCAGCCAGTCTCAGCCAGGCACCGGCTGGGTCCAGTTTTGATGCACAACTTTTTCTTCACAACTTCTGGGAAGAAGCTGCCTCATCAGGCCCACAGAAAGAGGCCAAGCGCTCCCTGGCTGGACCCTGGAGCATCACTCTCTTCTCTTTGCCTGGCTCTCTTGACAGCTTGAGAAACAAGAAACAGTAAATTGGCAGTAAAATGCCTCACTTGCTGGGGTGCAGGTGCTACACAGCCAGACGACAGGGGCAAACACTCCAGGGCCCCCAGCTCATCCTTCCTTACGGGAGGGACCCAGAACTGCCTTCTTCCATGAAGTGATCCTTATTAAACACAGCCCCTAAAGCACAGAATGGGTTGAGTTTGTGGCCTGGGTTCAGCACTGCCCCTCAGGTTGGCAAGTGTCCCAGATTCACTGTTGGACAGGGGACTCCCTGCACTCTGTCCATTGTAGACATTGTCGGATGTTCCAGAGGATCTTCCTGATTGCTAGCACATCTTTGAGCTGCAGCTTGAGTGTGCTGTCCAGGGACACTGGAAGGATTAAGCAGCTTTTTGAAAATTTTAATACATTGCTCTGCTAATATGCTGACCAGCACTAATGTGCCCTTGCGAGGGACCCACCATGGCTCATGGCTGGGTCCTCTCACACACCCTCCTCCCTGCCCTGAGCCCCAGAGGCGGCTACGGGAGTCATCCTGTGTACCAGGTTTCCATGTCTTCAAGCAGTCGCCCCTCAGGTGGGGCGGGCTCTGGGAGCCTGCTGAGCAGTGCTCTGAGGAAGTTGGAGCATCACCGACCGGGCCGGCCTGCCTGTCTTCTGCCTCTGCTCTGAGCTCACAGGGTCATGGCATGACTGGTCCTTCCCTGGTGGCTTCTGGAGGGACATGTCTGTAGATAGCTTGTCCTTTTCTCCCTTCAGAGACTGTGACAGAGGAGCTCTGTCAGCTGGAAGCCTGGGCCATCAGTAGTGGTTTTTAAGAAGCCGTTGTCTCCTCAGTGCCTCTCTGACGTTTCTTTATAGACTTAACCTTACCTTCAGTTGAAAGGTTTCTTTTTTGAAGGGTCAAGACCATGAACTGAAAGAAGTTTTGACCTTGTGGGACCAGAGTTTTAAAGATGAGAAAAAAAAATAAAAATTTTGACTTCTGTAGTGTCTGTCGGATGTTTTTTTGGCTGTGTGGCTGCTCAGCTCTCGGGTGCCAGGGTATCATTTCATCCAGAGGAGAACCTGGTCCTCCTGCTCTAAGGGTAGCACATCTCTTAGCATGTCAAGAGGAGTCTTTTCCCATCCTTGTGGCAGCTGGAGTCACTGGTGAAGACCAGCTGTGTTGTAGACCTTCAGTGGACAAAGCTGTGGAGAACTTTCTCTCTGTAGACACACCATACAAGTCCAAGTGTGAAAGGGTGCGTGTACACAGAGGCCAGGCCAAAAAAAAGTTAGCAAATGGTGCACCCTGAAAACACAAGAAGACTGTGTCAGAAGGGCCCCACTTCTGCATCACACTGGTGCGCATCTGAGTGAACACCCTCTGTGTGTGTGGAGGCTGAACGTCGGAATGTGTAGACTTACAGGGTTCCTTCAACTAGAAGTCTGCCAAGTGTGGTGATACCTACTTGCAGTTCAGTACTCAGGAGGTGAATGTTGCGGTATTAAATAGTTCTACACCCAGAATGGAGTATAATAAAGGTTTATTTATTAGGGGTAAACTCACAAAGTAGTGATCCACAAACAACGGTAGAAAGCCAGCCTTGCTGCATTCATCCTTCCAAGAGGTCTAGGTAGGCTTCAAGGGCCGAATCCTTGCTGCAAGCAGCTTCTGCTGGCCCCAAGCACTCCTTGCTTTTTGACAGTACAATGCTAGTCTCTGCCTCTTTTTGCATGACATTCTGTGCCTCTGTGTCCACTAAATTACTGGATTTCATGACTCTTAATGGTTCTGGAATGTCATCTTGAAATCCTTAACTAATCACAGCTGCAAAGTAAGGCCCTGTTTCTAACAAGTCGACCTATGTGAGTACTGGGGGTTAGGACTTGAACATAAAGTTTGGGGGAACTCTGTCTAATTAATAGTGTCTACTGAGAAGTTACACAAATATTTATATATCCAGTGGCTCACTAGATCACTGGAAGAAATGAATGAAGGCATTCTATGTATTGATCACTAAGATGTATAAAGGGCAGGCAGCTAGGAAAAAGTCTAGGGTATAGGATGGAGCTCAGTGTAGAGTACCTGACTAGCATTTGCCAGGCTCTGTGACCAAGCCCTGACAACTGAAAATAACGTGTTGCTTTGCACAAAAATTGAAGGGCAAATATGTACATTTTCTCTAAAGAGACATAGGAAACCATCTCATAGGTTTACCTGCAGAGTGCCCGGTGACTAGAGATTACTGGGTACAAACTGGGCAAGGTCGAGGTTAACCTGAGAGCAATATAGTTCCAGGCAAGCCCGGAATGCAATGTGAGACCATGTCTCCAAAAAACATAAGAGCAAGTTCCAGGACAGGCTCCATAGCTACAAATGGAAACCCTGTTTGAACTGCCCCCCCCCCAAATTTTTTTCTATTTCATTTGGAAGTCGGTTTTCTTAGGGTTTCTCTTGCTGTGAAGAGACACCATGACCATGGCAACTCTTATGAAAGAAAACATTTAATGGGGCTGGCTTAACAGTTTTCAGAGGTTTTTTTTTCCATTTTTGTCATGGCAGGAGGCATGGTGGCATGCAGGCAGACATACTGGAGAAGGAGCTGAGGGTTCTATATCTTGATCTGCAGGCAGTAGAAGGAGACTGTGCACATTGGGCACAGCTTGAGTATATGAGACCTCAAGGCCTACCCCCACAGTGATACACTTCCTCTGACAAGGCCACACCTCCTAATAGTGCATTCAAACACATGAGTCTATGGGGGCCATTCCTATTCAAACCACCACACTGGTCAATATGCCATCTTTTCAAAGGAATAAAATCTAGACTTAGGAGATGAACTGTCAAACCAGTACCTAAAGATAGAGCATAGTTAATATTTTTTAAAAAGATTTATTTATTTATTGTGTATACAGTATTCTTAGTATTCTGCACGTACGACTGCAGGCCAGAAGAGAGCACCAAATCTTATTACAGATGGTTGTGAGCCACCATGTGGTTGCTGGGAATTGAACTCAGGACCTTTGGAAGAGCAAGCAGTGCTCTTAACCACTGAGCCATCTCTCCAGCCCCCCATAGTTAATATTTTTAAGTAACATTTTTTTTAAATATTTATTTATTTATTGATTATGTATACAATATTCTGTCTGTGTGTATGCCTGCAGGCCAGAAGAGGGCACCAGACCTCATTACAGATGGTTGTGAGCCACCATGTGGTTGCTGGGATTTGAACTCAGGACCTTTGGAAGAACAGGCAATGCTCTTAACCACTGAGCCATCTCTCCAGCCCCCTTAAGTAACATTTTTTAAAGATCTGTTTAGCTCGGTGGTAGTGGTGTATGCCTTTAATTCCAGCACTCAGGAAGCAGAGGCAGGCAGATCTTTATGAGTTTGAAGGCAGCCTGATCCACAGAGCAAGTTCAAGGATAGCCAGGGCTACACAGAGAAACCCTGTTTCCAAACAAAACAAACCTGTTTATGTCTGTGTATCTGCATGATTCTAGGCTAGAAGAGCTGGAGTTATGAGGGTGTTCCTGCAGCAGGCTTGTTATGTGGGTGCTGGGATACGAACTCCCAAACTCATGATTGCACAGCATGCTCTCCTAACCCTTGAGCCATCTCCAGCTCTAGTTAACATGTTAGTGTCATCTTTTTCTGTGTCACAGCTTCTCATGTAGCCCAGGTTGGCCTCAAACTCACTCTGTAGTTTCCACCTCCCAAGTGCTGGGATTTAGGTGTGCTCTGCTGGGCTGTTTTATGTAATGTCGGCTCTTATTTTCTTTGGAGTTTTTTTGAGACTGAAACTCACTGAACTATGTAGACTAGGTTGGCCTCAGAGATCTGCCTGCCTTTGCCTCCCGAGTGTGTGTGCATTTGGAAAACAGGCTCCTGAATACTTGTTTTCCAAATGCCAATCCATAAAGATGCTTTTCAAGCCAAAAACTCTGTCCCTCAACTCTAAAGTCAGGGTAGAACCAAGAACTATTTTGAAGACATGGCAGGAGACCTGCAACCAGCTGGTTAGAAGGTATAGCCAACTTGTTAGCTCATTAAAATATATATTAAGGTCTGATAATAAAAGTTCATAAGCTTTAAGGGTCTAAAAAATAACAAGACTATTACAGATTAAGATATAAAAAAATGTTTCTAATTTCCTCCTCCACTCTATGGTAGTTCTAATAAGCTAATAGAGCAATGACTATTTACTGTATGGGTCACAAGCTCAAGATTTTGGACCTATTCTGGCTAAAGACATCTCTGTTCAAACCATACATGGTTCTCTGGACACCAGGAAAATATACATGCTTCTAATCAAAATCTGTAGTTTTTGCTAGGACCCAGAGGTATCAGTCTATTCCTTCTGTTTACAGATGCCCATTATCTGCTCTTTTTCTACAATATGGGTATTTCTTTAAATAAATTTTAATAAAGTTTAAACTTATCTCAATAGGCCTCCACCTGGCTGGCAGACACATCTAAGCATCAGTTGCTGACTACAACCTACTCTGAATGGTGGCGAGCCCAAGACTTCCTGAAAGCTGGTGTGGACCAGTCTGGCTCATATGAACATAAATGCTCCCTGTGCCTTCAATGGAGTCTGATGAGTGCCCCATTGCCTAAATTTCCTCCCTGTCTTTGGCTAGCCTTTCAACATACTTGGGCCCAGATAACAATGCCCCAGTGTCAGCTTGAAGTAGTTGCGAAAAGGAACATGTTGTCCCATGACCACTGCCCAAAATAGGTTAAAAGGCTGATACAAGGGGAAACTCCCTAGAATGGGGCACAGGACAACTGCCTATAGTGCCTGTTAATATACTAGGTCCAGGGTTGTCAATTAATTTAAGTAGTTCCACGCCTCCTTAAAACCAGGGGCAAGCAGGACCCAAGACTGGATCCTGTCATAGGTGCTTGTGAAGGGGGAAATGTGGGGGCCAGCCATGATAAGCTAAGTATGGGCAGGTTACCCAAAGGAGGTTCTTTACTTCCAACCATTATCACCTGTCAGAGTAGAACTTGGCCATCCATAAATTTAATAGATGCTTGAGTCTCAGTAGTTTGCCCTGAGGCAATCAATGCCTGGTTGCAGGAGGAACCACAAGCTGAGATTACCCAACCTCCACCCAAGAACAGACCATTCAAAGGAAATGCCTGGCATTCTAAGCGCTACAGATAGAGACACCTGCCAGTGAACATTCACCAGGATACCCCTAGACAAATGTCAGCCAATCGGGGCTCTTAAAACCTCAGAAACCCCTCACCCCCACCTTTACTACTATAAAACTATTCTAATTGAGCTTCAGGCCCTCTAGTTATCCCAATGGACATGCTGAGAGACCGAGTTTGCAAACTAGATTAAAATAAAGGCTCTTTGCTTTTACAAATGGGACTTGTTTCCTTGTTGGCTTTTGCGGGGACTTCACGGATTTGGGCAAAACAGGCACTACCTTTTTTTTTTTTTTAAGATTTATTATTTTATATGTTTGTGGTTTGCCTGTATGTATG
This sequence comes from Alexandromys fortis, assembly GCF_014885135.2. Taxonomy (NCBI): domain Eukaryota; kingdom Metazoa; phylum Chordata; class Mammalia; order Rodentia; family Cricetidae; genus Alexandromys; species Alexandromys fortis. The sequence continues at coordinate 960,547 of NW_026067894.1, forward strand.
TGGGTGCTGGGAATAAAATCCAGGACATCGAAAGAGCAACAAGCGTTCGTAATCACTAACCAACGTTCCAGTCCGGCACTACCATTTTACAGGTGAGGGCAGACTGCTCAGCAGGACCGCTCCATCATCGGGAGAGCAGTCTCTCCTAAAGGTTAACACATCATTAAAGCCTCGGCCACACCCCTCAACCCCACAGCCTGGTTATCTTCGGGCAGAACGCAGCAGAGGTTTCGCGCCGGTCGGTAGGACAGTGAACCTCGGTAAGACAGTGAACCTCTACAACTGGCACATTTGCACCCGAGTGCAGGACGGTCCAGAGCAACAATGGCGATCGCCAGGAAGAAGCTGGAGCCGGACCTTAACCCGCCCGACAGAGCCCGCCGGTAGGGTAGCAGAGAGTCTTTCTTCGCAACTCGCTCCGCCTTGGCCCCGCCCCCGCCTGAGCCACGCCTCCTGGTCGAGGCCCTGCCGCTTAGCGCCGTTTTCCACAGGGCGGGCGCTTTGCTTAGCCTCAGACACGCCCCTTCGGCGGAGCCGTTCCCCACCGTGGGACGCGTGCTCCCGTCTTAGCCTCGCCTCCGCTCCGCTCCACCGCAGAGTGCCTCTCTCCGCCAGGAGGCGCTCACCCCGCCCTCGCCCGTTGGCGCACCCTAAGACCCCGCCCCCGCGCCGCGGAGCTCCTTCTCTTTGGCTGGGGCCCTCCCGCCTTTCTAACTCCGCCCCCTACGTGGCCACGCCTCCTCCACGCCCCCGGAGCGCACGCCCCGCCCCTCGGCTGTGGCCGCTCGGCCTCGGCGGCAGCGCGCGAAGGTAGGAGCTCGCGCCGCGCGTGCGCGGGGCGGGGACGGGGCGGGCGCGCCCGGCTAAGGAGGCGGGCTGGAATTGTGTGGGTGTCCTGGGGTCTCTAAGCTCCACGGGCGACCCCACCGGGCTGGGCTGGACCAGGTCTGGGCGGGAAGGGAAGGCAACGGAGGAGCCTACCCACCGGAGTCTCCCGCCAGGGGCCCGGGGCCTACGGCCCAGCAGCCTCTCACCGGGTCTTCGCGCTCCGCTGGGCGCAGCCGTCGATGACGATGGTCACCCAAAGCCTCACGCCGATGCTCGCGGCCTCCCTAGTGCCAGGCCCGGCCCCACGCACCTCAGTGGGAGCTTTCTCTTTTTAGCCGATCTCGGGGGAAAGGCTCTCCATAGTGCACATGAGCAAACTGGGGCCCGGCGCAGTCCCTGGGCGGTCCAGCATGGTGAGGCCCCAGAAGCCTGTGCGGAGAGATTGGGGCTTCCACTTAGGGGTTCTCAGGATGGGTCCAGCCAGTGGCTCTGGAGTTGGCATTTGGAGAGACCTCTCAGGTTTTTTGCGAACTCAAATCTGAAGGAATGTCTGTTCTTCCCCACACCACATCTGCCCAAGCTCCCTGGGAACCCGACTTGTCTGGAGAGTTAGGACCCTTAGGGAGAGGCTTTGGAAGACCCACTGTCTTCTTCCAATTTCCTGTTTTCTTGTTGAGCTCACAAATAATTCTTGTCATTTGCAGCCCCCATCCCCTCCAGGCATAAGCCCTGCGGGGGGGGGGTATCTTCTGAGGGTAGGATTTCTGGACCCCAGGCGTCTGGACCTGGGTTCCCTGCTGTCTTGTGATTTCCCAGCTGTGTAGCTTGACTGAGATTTATGCAGCCCCCAACCAAAGTTAAGGAGATTATTCTACCTCCCCACCCCCATTTAGTTTTCTTTTTAGGGTAAGTATCTCAAAATTACTTCATTTAAGACAATTTTTTAGAGCAGGATGGTTGTGGCTCACGCCTTTTGTTCCAGCACTTGGGAGGCAGAGGCAGGTGGATCTCTGTTGAGTTTGAGACCAGCCTGGTCTACGTACAGAGAGAGTTCCAGGACAGCCAGGGATATGCAGAGAAATCCTGTCTCAAAAAAAAAAAAAAAAAAAAAAAAAAAAAAAAAAAAAAAAAAAAAAAAAAAAACCCAAAAATTTTAGAGATTTACATATACATAAAAAGGTTTGAGGGGACAGGCCCCATATCAAAACATAATGCACTCATGCTTCCTACTTCAATTGCCCACATCGCCGGTAGTAGCTTTATACATTTTTCGTGTACTGTGATTAATCACAGGAAGTTAGGCACGGGTCACTTGTGGCATTGACTCAGAAGTTTTAGATTTTCACATTAGAGTTGCTCATCTCAGTGTTCATTCATTAACTGTTTGTAGAGCTTTGGGCGCTAGGCTCGGTGGAGGTGGTAATGTACAGTGCTCTGGGTAGAGAAGGTGCTATGCCCAGATCACGGACTCCCCCCAGAACCAACTAGAAGACAGAGTCCTGTATGTAAAATCAAAGAACCTTTATTCTTACACCAGTTTGCAAACTCGGTCTCTCCATGTGTCTAAATATTGGAGTGATCGGAGAGCCCTGAGCTCACTTGGGGTTGGGTTTTTGTAGTAGCAAAGGTAGGGGTGAGGGATTTCTAAGATTCAGAACTCCCAATTAGCCGACATGTTCCCAGTGGAAGTTTTCTCCTTTCAGATAACTGTAGCTTGTGTCAAGTTGACATAAAACTAGTCAGCACACCCACCCTGTATTCACATAGGTGCCAGGGATCAGAGCACCAGGCGCTTGTGGAAAGTGCTTTGTCTACTGAAGCACCTCCTTTAGATTTATTTATTTTATTTCATGTGTATGAGTGTTTGCATGCATGTCTGCATAGCATATGTATGCCTGGTGCCTTCAGAAGCCAGAAGGCATCAGATCCCCCCGGGAACTGTAGTTAGGTGTGTTCTGGGAATTGAACATGGGTCCTTTGGAAGAACCCATGTTTTTAACCACTGCACCATCTCTTAACGTAGTCCAGATTGACCTCACACACAAGATTCTTCAGCCTTTACTTCCAAAGTGCTGAGATTACTGACTTAAACCACCAAGTCTGGCCTCAACTCACACTTGTGATATAAGTAAACTACAGTGTTGAGAAAGCATTAATCCCTCTGACCTAATCCTCTCTTAAAGGTCCCATCACCTCGCAACTCTTAACACTGGGGACCAGATTTCACCATGAGTTTGGGAGGGGACAAACCACATTAGAACTGCAGCAGGTGATGCTGTAGCAATTAGATTCCTATGACCAATTTGGTGGGCCTTCCTTCCTCTTTCCCTCCTTCTTTCTTCCCTTCTTCCTCCCTTCCTCCCTTGGCTACCTACCTGAGACTTGGAAGGAAGCTGCAACTATCAGGGCAGAGCATATCCACAGAATTTATCAGTGCTGTCTCAGGATCTATGGGGGAGAATTTTTGGTAGAGCCAAGGGTTGGTATTACCTAGTGTCCAGGGTCTGGCATCCTGCCTCTTTCACTCAATCTCTTAGGACACTGGCTTGTATGAGACACAGAATAATTCTGTTCCATTCTCCAAGCATATCTGTGATCTCATCTGTGCTGAGCTGGGCATCCTGGCCCAGGGTGACCGAGGCCCCTTTTGGCCGGGTGATGGGTGTTGCAGCCTGGAGGAGTTCTGTGGTGGTTCTTCGGAAGCAGGGCAGGGCTGAGTGGCAGCTCTGTGCTCATGGGTCTACACCCATGATATGTTCCCAGTGGAAGTTTTCTTCTTTCAGATAACTGTAGCTTGTGTCAAGTTGACATAAAACTAGTCAGCACACCCACTCTGTATTCACATAGGTGCCAGGGATCAGAGCACCAGGCGCTTGTGGAAAGTGCTTTGTCTACTGAAGCACCTCCTTTAGATTTATTTATTTTATTTCATGTGTATGAGTGTTTGCATGCATGTCTGCATAGCATATGTATGCCTGGTGCCTTCAGAAGCCAGAAGGCATCAGATCCCCCCGGGAACTGTAGTTAGGTGTGTTCTGGGAATTGAACATGGGTCCTTTGGAAGAACCCATGTTTTTAACCACTGCACCATCTCTTAACGTAGTCCAGATTGACCTCACACACAAGATTCTTCAGCCTTTACTTCCAAAGTGCTGAGATTACTGACTTAAACCACCAAGTCTGGCCTCAACTCACACTTGTGATATAAGTAAACTACAGTGTTGAGAAAGCATTAATCCCTCTGACCTAATCCTCTCTTAAAGGTCCCATCACCTCGCAACTCTTAACACTGGGGACCAGATTTCACCATGAGTTTGGGAGGGGACAAACCACATTAGAACTGCAGCAGGTGATGCTGTAGCAATTAGATTCCTATGACCAATTTGGTGGGCCTTCCTTCCTCTTTCCCTCCTTCTTTCTTCCCTTCTTCCTCCCTTCCTCCCTTGGCTACCTACCTGAGACTTGGAAGGAAGCTGCAACTATCAGGGCAGAGCATATCCACAGAATTTATCAGTGCTGTCTCAGGATCTATGGGGGAGAATTTTTGGTAGAGCCAAGGGTTGGTATTACCTAGTGTCCAGGGTCTGGCATCCTGCCTCTTTCACTCAATCTCTTAGGACACTGGCTTGTATGAGACACAGAATAATTCTGTTCCATTCTCCAAGCATATCTGTGATCTCATCTGTGCTGAGCTGGGCATCCTGGCCCAGGGTGACCGAGGCCCCTTTTGGCCGGGTGATGGGTGTTGCAGCCTGGAGGAGTTCTGTGGTGGTTCTTCGGAAGCAGGGCAGGGCTGAGTGGCAGCTCTGTGCTCATGGGTCTACACCCATGATATGTTCCCAGTGGAAGTTTTCTTCTTTCAGATAACTGTAGCTTGTGTCAAGTTGACATAAAACTAGTCAGCACACCCACTCTGTATTCACATAGGTGCCAGGGATCAGAGCACCAGGCGCTTGTGGAAAGTGCTTTGTCTACTGAAGCACCTCCTTTAGATTTATTTATTTTATTTCATGTGTATGAGTGTTTGCATGCATGTCTGCATAGCATATGTATGCCTGGTGCCTTCAGAAGCCAGAAGGCATCAGATCCCCCGGGAAATCTTGCTGAAATCTGGATGTCTGTCCTAGCAGCTTGGTGACACTTAAACCTTCTTGGTGTGGTGTACCTTGCTTCTTGCATTTTCATTTGCAGGACAAATTCTGTATTTGGAAAGGATCTAGTTTGGATTAATGTGCATTTATGCAATACCCACTGCATCCCAGGGTCTGACCTGGATACAGCCCCAGGTCTTGAGGTGCAAGAAGCCTGGCATTGCCCTTTAGGTATTTGGGGAGGTTGCTTGGTCTAAGTGAGGTGATCTTCAGACTTACACTTCTGTATAGTGTGCCACCTTGAATAGGTTAGACACCCATCCACCCACCCCTCTGAGCCTCATTTTGCTCATCTGGAAATGGGCTGATGTGAGGATTTGATGAGTTCAAGTGGACCTGCCCTAAAACCAAGGGACCTGGAGAGCAGGAACTGGCAGATGGTGTTAATGTGAGCTGTGAGTTTACCTTCCCTCGCCTCCCTGCTTTCAGCACATTTTAATCCCCACAGTGACCCTCTTCCTGTTTACAGAGCCAAGAAGAGGTAATTTATCTAGGGATATACTGCTAACACATAGTGCCAGCAACTCCAGGCTCTAACCATGGTGCCACACAGCCTCCTTGCTGTAGGGAGGGAAACTGCTCAGACTTAGGCCCAGAGTGTGCATGTTGAGTTTTCCAAAAAAATGAAAACAGTGCTTACCCAGTGTTCAGGGTGTGAACTGGTGCCCTGCTGTGTGCTGCTGATGGGCAGACATTTTGCTCCAGACAGCTCAAGAGGCAAGCACCAATAGTATCGGCTCTTACACAGGAGGATGCTAGGATACAGCTGGGGGTGGGACTTGGAGGGGCTCAGTTCCTAGTGTTGTCCGAGCCCCTGCTTTCTTTGTTTCTAACCTGTAGTGCACAAACATCTGCCCAGCAGGCTGTGGATGTGTTCTGAGCAAGTCATGTGAGTCCGTTTCGGGTCATGGAAGATGCTCTATAGACTGGGGACTCTGGCCTTTCCTACCTCCAGCAGCTGGGCTTGGAAGGCTACAGAACCCACAGCCTGGGGAGAATGGAGGTGGGGGGAGTACTGTCCTCTTTCTTCCCATCTTCCATTCCTCTTTCCCTCTTTGCTCTGCTCTCTTCTTGCCTCTGTGCTGGCTGGGCTTCAGGGCTGCTTCTGCCCACTCTTCTCCTGTATCTCTGCTTCTCTCAGCTCTCCTCCTCGCCCATCTGAGCCCCTCCCCACCCCCTACACGGTCACGTGGGGGCAGCGGCGGATTTAAGCTTAATCTGCCGGGCGCTCAGCCCAGCAGCCTGGCATTGTTAGTGTGTTGTTAGTAGCTGAGCTGATCTTGGTACTTTGGGGAGGGGGGCTGTGGGATACCCACAGACCCCCCCCCTCCATGAACCTAGGGCTGCCAGAATCCCTGCAGCCCCAACTGGCATTGGAGATTGTGATCCAGGTGGGTCCTAAGTGCTGAGTCTACCCTGTCTAGAGCAGGACTGAGCAGGATAACTGACCTACTAGGAGCAGTGAGAGGTGGGTGGGCTGAGGGACGTGTGGCACTGTTATACAGGAGCCGCAATTTGCAGCTCCCAGGGGCAGCATAGGCCAACTGCTAGGATTCCCTAATCCTAGTGCACAGTAGTGGGGGGAAGGGCCTCTCATGGATTTTAGGGATTACTGGCCTCTGGCACAGCTAGATCCTCCTTACCTATGGTGGGAACTGGGCTGAAACCCCCGCAACAGCCTGTGCTGCCTCCAGTGTGGTGCCTGAGTTACTGTGGGCTTGGTTTACCTCTCTAGCCTTCAGGTCCTGCCTAGGGCACAGACCTCGGAGAGACTCCCAGCAGGAGCTCTTTTCAGTTTACCCTTCAGGCATCAGCTTCATCTCCTGAGTTCTCTAGGACTTGGCCATAGGACTTGTCCAAATGCTGTCCTCCCACAGACTCTGGAGAGCTGTAGCCTGAGACCAGACCAAGAGAAGAGCCTGAGTGTGCAGAACCCAGCCCAGGACTCCCAGGGTGCCATCCTGCCAGTCTGTATCAGGGAGATCATCACCCGCAACCTTTCTCAGCCTGAGAGCCCAGGTGCCACTCCCTACCCTGTCTAGGGTTCCTTCTCTCCCTGTCTTCCTCATTAGCAATAGATACAGATAGTGCGCTCTCTCTCTCTCTCTCTCTCTCTCTCTCTCTCTCTCTCTCTCCCTCTCCCTCTCCCTCTCCCTCTCCCTCTCCCGCTCCCGCTCTCGCTCTCGCTCTCGCTCTCGCTCTCTCGTTCTCTCTCTCGTTCTCTCTCTGTGGCACATGCACACATGTGCAGATGTGTTTCCTATGAGCACAAGGACATCAAAGGAGGGCACTGGGTTCCTGCAGTATCACTCTCCACCTATTCCAGCAGGGTCTCTCACTCAGCCTGAAGCTAGGCTGGCAACCAGTAAATCCTGCTGATTCTTCTGTCTCTTCCCCACATAGCTCTTGGATTACAGGTACTTGAGCAGCCGAACCCAGCTTTGTGCATGGGTGCTGGGATTTGAACTTAGATATTCAATCTTGTGTAGTAAGTGCTCTTATGGACTGAGCCATGTCCCCAGTCCTCTCCCTACTTCTTGAGTACACATAGGGGTTTAGGCACAGCTCTGTGATGGATGGATCTACTTCACAGAGGAGGAAATGGAGGCTGAGATGCAATGTACCCAGACTTATTTTATTCCCCATGTGGCACAGCTAGAGGAGAAGGTGGGGCAAACCCTCCCTGCTCCCTGCTTCAGATTTGAACACCAAATACTGTATTTCCTATCAGGGATGGTGTGAGCTGTCTGAGGCTGAGATTACATGGGGAGGCAACTCAGTTTAGACCAAGTTCCTGCAAAGGCCTAATGGCTTGTGCACAAAAGCTGATGACCGCAGTTGGTCCGGGTATGTGGCATGCATGACCTGATTTGTAGCCTGCCTGAGTGCCTGGCCTTGAGGTTAGCCACTTAGTAGGTGGTGTGGAGCACTGGCAGCTGTTCTGCTGGTGATTTTTGGGTCGCTGCTACAATCTGGTTTTGATTCCAGGTCAGGGTTGGGCTATCTCCTTGAGTGGAACAGGGATGCTGAGACTCCCCAGAATAGGGACTCCAAACCACCCCAAAACCAGAAGGCCTGCAGTGTGTGTCCATGTTTTCAGGGTCAAAGTAGAGCACACAGGAAGGGGTGTTCTGCTCTGGCCTTTATTTCTCTCTGCTTCCTCTTCCCAAGCTAACCTCTACTGTCTTAAACTCTGGGTCTGAGAAACTGGGCATGATGGAACTCATCTAAAATCTAGCACTAGAGGGGCAGAGGGGTCCACGGCAGCCTAGGTTGCATAGGCTGTTACTTCAAAAAACAAGAAAATAAAGCAAAGTTATGAGAGGCCCTGACTTCGAGTAAGGCTTGACCACTTTCCTGACATGATTGGATCACTGTTCTACCCATTTAACAGATGAATAAAATTGAGGTCCTGAGGAGAATAGTCCTCAGAAAAGGAGGGAGCAAGAATTCAGAGCTTCGGCTGGGTAATGGTGGCACACGCCTTTAATCTCAGCACTTGGGAAGCAGAGACAGGCGGATTTCCATGAGTTCGAAGCCAGCCTGGTCTACCAAGTGAGTTCCAGGACAGGCTCCAAAGCTACAGAGAAACCCTGGCTCAAAAAAAAAAAAAAAAAAAAAAAAATCAGAGCTTCGTATCCCCAGCCTGGGTATAGGAAAACTTTCTCTTGACTCCTAGCTAGAGCCTTCTTCCTGCATGTTCTGGGGAAGTGGCCACACTGGCTGTAGTTGTTTCTACACAACTCTAGCTCTTGATGTCTCTTGCTAACCTTCTCGTTCCTCAGCTCTCTCCGACCCCAGGTGCTACAGCCACATACACACACACAGGGTCCTCTTCCCAGGGCTCTGGCCCATCATCTTGTCCCAGAAATGAGTAGAACACCCATTGGGGTTGGTGCCCCTCCGCACTAGACAGAAATCAACCTCAGCTCCTTGTCCCTGGTCAGCCCCTCTCCAGGTCCCAGAGATGTCTTCCCTGCTGTCACTGCAGGAGGAGAACCAGCTGCTGCAGCAGGAGCTGTCTCGTGTGGAGGACCTGCTGGCCCAGAGTCGTGCTGAGCGCGATGAACTTGCTATCAAGTACAATGCCGTCAGTGAGAGGGTGGGTGCTCCTGGGGCCGGGCTTGGGTGGGTAGGGGGATGTCCTGACCAGGCCCACTGACCATGTAAGGATGGGCATCTGGTTCAGACTGCAGCTGTGCCAGCTGGAATGGCCATGAGCTCCTGGTGCCCTGGGGGAGCTGGTGGTGGAAGGTTGAAAGGAGTTGAGTGAAGGATGATGAAGTGTGAGTGCAGATGGTGAGGACAATGGTTGTAATAGTAGCTACCATGGGCCGAGTGTGGTGGTGCACACCTTTAATCCCAGCACTCAGGAGGCAGGGCAGTGGATCTCAGTGAGTTTGAGGCCAGTCTGGTCTACAAAGTGAGTTCCAGAACAGCCAGGGATATACAGAGAAACCTGTCTTGAAAAACAGACAAACAAAATAAATAAAAAGATAGCTACCATTTATGGAATGCCTACTATATTCCAAAAATATGCTGAGTCCTTTATATTTAGTATACCAAAGTTTGTAGCATTATAATAACCATTTAACCTAGGAGAAATATCCATTTATCCTAGAGGAGAGAGAGAGAAAGCCCCATGCCTTGTGACACACAGCCAGTTAAGACTTCCAGTGTCCTGGCTCCCAGGCTAGGACTATATAGTGCCTTTGTTTGGGGGCTGTGCAGAGAGCCTGCCAGCTCCTGTAGCATCCACTGTGTGCTAGTGGGAAGCCCTGTCTGTATGGAGCCCTGTGTGTTGTCTTGTGTGTGTTCTGTACTGAATTCTGTACACCCTCTTGTTATGGAGTGTGCCCATGTCTTGGTACTGCCTGCTCAGACAAGCCTCTGACTTGTTGGGACTTGCCAAGTAGCCAAGAGGGGGCCCCATTGTGGTCCCCTAGCTTTGAGGACACTACAGAATCCATTTCTTGGAGTCTGCAGGGGGTTCAGAGACAGAGTGGCAGGAGTACTAGGTTGGTACTGTTGATGCACCATAATCAGCCTCCTGCTGGTTAGACCCTTCTTGGCCCAGGGTACAGTGCCAGTCCCCTGGGGACTGTCTCTTAGGTGCCAGCTTCAACAACTGAAGCTCACACTATTCCCTGACTGACAAGGAAGGGAAGGAGAGGTGGGTGGGACATAGCTATTGGGGGAGGGGTCTGCAGTGGGGGCTGAGGAGTTGTGCCCTCATATATTGGCACAAATTGCCTGGATTTTTTAAATTGTTCTGTGTCTGAGAGAGTTTGGGTGAGAACCTACCTAGAGGCAGAGATTGAATAAAAAATGACCTTGAAGGCCTTTCATGGAGGGGGAGGGTCCTGAGTGGATAAGAACCCAGCGATCACCTTATTACAGATGAAGAAACTGAAATCCACAGAGGATCATGCTAGACCCAAGGTCAGTGGTAAAGCTGGACAGGGACCACTGGTCCAGGGATATGGATGTGGTTGTATGACACATTCCCTGATACTCACTTCAACCTGTGCCTGCAGGTGACAGGCGCCCTGTGGCCATTTAGGTGAAGTTGTTCTCATCCTTCAAACCCCACATCCCCCCTGGGGTAGGGAGTGGAACAAGTCAGGATTCATGCTCTGTTCTTTGGATGTCCTGTGGAGAAACTGAGGCAGGACTGCCAGAGGCTACCTCCTGAGTATAGTGTATTCCCAAGAAACAGGGGTAGGGTGAGGTAGGTGGGAAAGAGGCAGTGGCATTATCCCTTGGCTCTACAGAACAGATTCTCTGAGTTTCCTCAGTGTCCATGGCAACCTGGGCTTAGTCATTAATGGGGCAGGAGAGCAGCAGTTGCTAAGGGAGACAATAAACTACTTTCATCTGTTTCCGTGGCAGCCTCCTTTCCATTGAAATTGCAAGTCACACTGAAAGGCTATTTTGTAGAGGGCAGAGTTGTGGAGAGGGGTGAGGTATGGCCTGCAGTAGCTGGCACTAAGCACTGGGGAAATGGGTGGAGTCCCTAGTAACTGGCCAGAGCCCCTCCACACCAGGAGCCAATAGCACTGGGGTCACTCGAATGTGCAAAGCACACACAATGCAAGCCACAAATCGACCCCACATAGAACACAGCACATAGAAACAAACCCATCCTATGGATACACTCAGACTCATGGTCTATATGTAGCCAGACACCACACTGTCCTGTCCTGGCACAGAGCAACACCCTGGTGGACAATCCCACCACCTCTGCATATAGTAACCAACCGCACAGTGCACTATATGCATCCCCTGGCTGCACACAGACAGCAAAAGGGCAGAAGCCAGCAAGGGCAACCGTCAGCCCACAAAGCACATGTCCTGGTACATACAGATGGGCATAATGCCTGCACCACCCCATAGACCATGTCCAGATGCACCCAGTGCATTCAGAGCATGCGGGGTTCCGTGTGGAGACATGGCTAATCACAACCCACTCTGATGCATGGGCTATGTGACATGTAGGCTCTGTTCACCTCTCTGCTTGCTTGGGCTTTATGTAGCCATTTGCCACAGACTCAGAGAATGTTCCTATTGCCACTCCCTTAGCAACCTTAGCCTGTGTTCTTCAACTCACAGTACAGCCCCCATGCGGCTGTGCTGACTCCTCCCTGCTGGTGTCATCCCAATCGGCACAGTCGCACTACCCACCAGCATTGCTGAGAGTGGCTCTCAGAGCAGCTTCCAAGTACACTAAGCTAGTGCAGTCCTGGAGTGCCACTGATCTGGCCTGGACCCCAGGTTAGTGTGGGTAAGAAAAGTCTCCACTCCTGTTGACTTCCCTATGACTGGTAGTCCTACACTTGTGTGGTGTGTGTTTGAGGACCTTGCTGGTCAGCCTGGGTGCTTGGGAGATGGATGGTAAGTGTGCGTTGACATCAGTCAGCTAGACTGGTATCATCCATTGGTTGTCCTCAGACCCTGTGTGTTCATGACCTTAAGTCAGTCCTTCCTCCCTCAACCTGTTTCCCTGACAGCCAGAAGCTGAGGAACCCCAGGAAAAGTAGCCAGGACAATCAGGCACCTGAACAGGGTTGAGAGGGCTATTGGACAGGCCTCCTCTGTGTGCCCATAGGGTCTGAGGGTGGCACACTACACAATACCTGGAGAGGAGGAAGCTGGATGGGAGAGGGTCCTGTGAGGTGAGGGAGAGGCCAGGGTAAGAAAGGGCAAAGCAGTGCTAGATGGGATACATCCAGATCTGAAGGCTGTGTGTTATGTGTCACCCTGGGACCTCTGAGACTGCCTTTGTGCACTTTGTGTGCTCTCGGTAAGCTCGGATCTTACGCTTAGTGACACATCTGTTCTGAATAGATTCACTGTGCACTCGTGTTGTTAGTCTCGATATTCCCTGGGTATGGGTCAGGACACCCCAAAGTCAGTGTCCTATATATTCAAATCCAATAGGGAACAAAAATCCAGGCTTTCCTGAGCTTGCTTTGGGCAGTGAAGAGGGTTGGGGAGACAGGCAGCAGACTAAGGCATAAGCTATAGTGGGGTAGGCTTAGTGTTCTGAAGGGATGGCAGAGAATACATGGAGCAGGGTGGCTACTTCTGCCTCCAGGTACCTGCACATGTATATGTCTGCCTCTTCTGTGTGCTCACACCTGCTCTATCTGTATGCCCATGCCCACCTTACATATATTTCCATGTCTGCATTGTGTGCCCGTGTCTGTCCTGTGTCTTCAAGCACGTCCCAATCTGTGTGCCCATTCCTGTCCTGTGTGTCCAAACGTGTCCTGTCTGTGTACCCTTTCCTGTCTTGTGTGTCTGAGCATGTTCCATCTATGTGCCCATTCCTGTCCTGTGTGACCAAGCATGTCCCATCTATGTGGCCATGCCCACCCCCACATATATTATAAGGTACTATGTGCCTGTCCTGTGTATCCAAGCATGTCCTATCTATGTGCCCATTCTGCCCCATCTAAGTGACCAAGCATGCTCCATCTGTGTGCCCATTTCTGCCCTGTCTTAAGTGTCCAAGCATGTTCCATTTATATACCCATGCCTGCCCTGTGTATCCAAGCATGTCCTGTCTTTGTGCCCATGCCTGCTTTGTCTAAGTGTCCAAGCATGTCCCATCTATGTGTTCATGCCTGCCCTTTGTGTCTAAGCATGTCCCATCTATGTGTTTATGTCTTCCCTGTGTGTCTAAGCATGTCCTATCTGTGTGCCCATGCTTGCCCTGTCTTAAGTGTCCAAGCATGCCCCATCTCCATTCCTGCTGTAAGTGTCGAAGCTTGTCCCATCTGTGTGCCAACACCAGCCCATTCCTGCCCTGTGTGTTCAAGAATCCCCCATCAGCGTGCCATGCTCTGTGTGCCTATACATTGCCCTGTCTTTGTGTCCATTCCCGCTTCATCTGTATGCTCATGCAAACTCCATCTGTATGCTCATGTATCATGCACATGTGTACTACATCCTGGTTGTACCTGCTTTGACTGCTCCTTGGAGTGCTATCAACTTGCAAGGCATTGTGGTTTGAGCCCAGGCTGGTGTCTCCTGAAGAGGCCTGGGCCTGCTTGAAGCACAGGACTCTCACCCAGGGCCCTTCCCTGCAGCTGGAGCAGGCTGTGCGGCTGGAGACTGGGGAGCTGGAGGCCCAGGAGCCCAAGGGGCTGGTGCGGCAGAGCGTGGAGCTGCGGAGGCAGCTGCAGGAGGAACAAGCCTCCTACCGGCGCAAGCTGCAGGCCTACCAGGAGGGCCAGCAGCGGCAAGCTCAGCTAGTGCAGCGGCTGCAGGCCAAGGTCAGGGCTGCCCACCCCCATCCCTGCCCTCTTCTTCACTCAGCCCTCATCCCTGGGCTCACAGGGGTTTCTGCTCGTTGCCAGATTCTGCAGTATAAGAAACAGTGCTCAGAGCTGGAGAAGCAGCTGCTGGAGAAGTCTACTGAGCTGGAGCAGCAGCGTCAGAGGGTGGGTGCCAGGTGGGGCAGGCACAGGCCTCCCTCCTCCTGCCTGTCCTTACTCCTCTCTTCCTCACCTAGGACACAGAACACAGCCAGGACCTGGACAGCGCCCTTCTGCGCCTGGAGGAGGAGCAGCAGAGGTGAGGGTGGGGCACAGTCAATGGGTGGCCTCCTGGACAAGTGAGCAAGTGCTCACTGACCCCCATATGCCTCTCCCAGAAGTGCCAGCCTGGTCCAGGTGAATGCCATGCTGAGAGAGCAGCTGGACCAGGCAAACTTGGCCAACCAAAGTCTGAGCGAGGACATTCGCAAAGTGACCAGTGACTGGACCCGCAGCTGCAAGGAGCTGGAGCAGAGGGAGGCAGCATGGAGGCGCGAGGAAGAGGTGAGAAGGGTACCAGCGGGATAGCTTGACAGTGGGGGGACCTGCAGAGGGACTGGGTACCTGACCATGTGAGCACAAGAGCAGTAGTCAATGTCATCAAGGGAGCGCTGGCTTTGTTTACTTAAGCCCTGGGCCAGGTTCACAGTTTCTTCTATTTCTCATGACGTGTGGTGCTGTCATTGTGTCATATGGAAAGTTATGTGACCAGCCCATGGTCATGGTCACATGACCCTGCCCACTGGGAGGCCAGTCCAGGCCCTGAGTACTCTCTGTCCCTTGGGGAAACTCTGGTCCTTCTGTAGGCCATGCTGGCGGGGCACTGGGGCAGGAATGCAGCCGTGTCCCCAGTGCCTCTTGTGTCTGTCTCCATAGTCCTTCAACGCCTACTTCAGCAGAGAGCACAGCCGCCTGCTCCTCCTCTGGAGGCAGGTCATGGGGCTCCGACGGCTGGTCAGCGAGGTGAAGATGGGCACAGAGAGGTGAGGGCTGGCTCCTGGGGAGCATGGGATGCATCTTTCCAAGGGCTGCCTCTGGGGATGCGGGGGGCAGCTTTCAGGAAGAGGTAGTCAGCGTTGCTGGGGCTCAGCTGAACTACACTCTTCTGTGATCTCGTGTTCAGTACCCCTCAGAGGCAGGAATTATCCTGCTCACTCACACCAGAGATCAGAGGGACCGAGTGACCCTCTCAGATCACACACCAGAGTAGCCGTGGTGTCGGACTGCTCACAAAGAATGACATGGAGACTTCTTATTAATTATGAAAGCTTGGCCTTTAGCTTAGGCTTGTCCCACTAGCTCTTACAATTTAAATTAACCTGTTTCTGTTAATCTACATTCTGCCATGTGGCACGGTTGCCTCTCCTCTATACCATATGTTCAACTTCTTCAGTGTCTAGCTGGCATCTCTCTGTACCTAGATTCATCCCTAGTTCCTCTCTCTGCCCAGAAGTCCCGCCTGTTCTCTTCTGACTAGCGATTGGCCAGTCAGCCCTTTGGAGACCACTCACAGTGACACATCTTCACACAGTGTAAACAAACATTCTTCAGCATAGCTGAGTTTGGATTTGAAGCCTGCCTCCCTTTTTGTCTTTATAGTTTGTTTGACTCAGGAGTCACAGATACTCACAAAAAGTGAATTTTTTTTTTCTGAGACAGCATCTCCTTATGCAACTCTAGCTGGCCTCCAGTTCAGAGATTCTGCTGCCTCTGCCTCCTGAGTGCTGGGATTAAAGGCATGCATTACTGTGCCCAGCAGATTTTTAATTTTTTAAATCCTTTTTCTTTCTTAGAGTCATGTATCCCAGGCTATCCTGGAACTCACTGCACAGGATGATGGCCTTGAACTTCTGATCCTCCTCTTTCTACTTGCATGCTAGAATTATGGGCATGTGCTACCATGCCAGGTTTATGTGTTGCTAGGGATTGAACCTAGGGCTCTGCATGTGTTAGGCAAGCACTTGTATAAGTTGAGCCAAGATCCCAGCCCAGTACTTGGATCTTTTTCTTCCTAGTACTAGGAATACAGGTCTGTGTTGCCACCACACCTGGCTAAACTTTTTTCTTCTTTTGGACCCTTAAGTCTCTTATTTGTTCAAGGAACGACCGGCTTTCCTCAGGGATTCCTGTAGTCTAGCTTTTTGCTGTCTCGTGTTTCATAAGCCTGCACAGCTAGAGCTGCAGATTGCTATTTCCTTGGCAAGACCAGGACCCCAGGAGTGCAGTGTTCCCCCACAGCAGGCCCTTTGGCCTGGGGCAGTGTCTGCAGCCTGTGATGGCATTTCTGGCTTAATGGCAGGATGAAAACTGCATTAGAAGTTTGATACTATGCTTGACCTACTGTGCGTTACCTAGAATTCTATGAGGCACTCCCCGCCCTCTGCTGTTGGATGCTCAGTACTGCAGTTCATACAGAGAGTGAGCAAGCCCACATTGGGGCCTTATTTTTAATTAATTTGAGAAAGGGTCTCATTATATTGCCCTGTGTGACCTTGAGCTTGAATTGTAGACCAGACTGGTCTCGAACTCACAGAGATCCGCCTGCCTCTGCCTCCCGAGTGCTGGGATTAAAGGCGTGCGCCACCACTGCTCAGCTAACTTTGCTGCTTTGGAAGAACCCTTCCTCATCTGACCATTTTCCTGGGAGATGTGCGCATCAGGAGTAGCTTCCCTATTGGTTTTTCTTGGCTGTGGGATCCACTGACTGAACTTCCCATCGTTTATTTACTCGTGATCTCCCTTTTTATGGCTGTTTTGGTATCTCCAGGATTTCCACACGTTCTATGCTACCATAGTCATCTGCCATTGCCTTGGGATGAGCCAATCTGGAAGTTGCACTCTTAGGTGCAAAGGACCCAGGTGTTCATACCTTTTAGGGCTTTTCCTAATTGCCTTCCCCTGTGGTTCTGCCCACTTGCCCTTCATCAGCTGTATAGGGGATGTCCAGTTCCCCCGCGACCTCACCCATATTGGGCATAATGTGACTTTGTTTCTATAATCTGATGGTGACAGATAGTGCCAGTGTAGTTTTGATTTGTACTTGGAAGCCACCTCCACACCCCTTATTCTGCTCTCTTCTAGGGACCTATTGCAGCTGGGAGGGGAGCTAGTCCGGACATCCCGGGCTGTCCAGGAGGTGGGCCTGGGACTGAGTGCCAGCCTTCAGCGGGCTGAGAGCCAGGCTGAGGCAGCTCTGGAGAAGCAAACACTGCTGCAGGCCCAACTAGAGGAGCAGCTACGGGCCAAGCTGCTCCGGGAGAAGGACCTGGCCCAGCTGCAGGTGCAGAGTGACCTGGACAAGGCTGACCTTAGTGCCAGGTGGGTGGCAGCAGGCCCATCTGTGACCAACTCCCTTCCTGCAGAGGGTTCCCCTGGAGACTCAGAGAGGAGTGTGTTCACCAGGGCTGGGCCTTCCCCAGGTGAGCCTGGCTGGGCATCCCAGGCACTGTGTTTGAGGTTCAGAGAACTGGGGTCTAGACATATAGGCAGTTAAACCTCTGATGACTTGAATGATCACAACTCCTGCCCCCACTGCTCTCTCATGAGATACAGCCAGCTGCACCCTCATTCCCATTTTGTAGCTGAGAAATCAGAGGCCCCCAGGTAAGAAGTGACTTATTCCAGGTCCCATACCTGGGGAGGTGGATCCTAGGGTCCTTGTTCAGTTTTGGGTAATGCAGAAGACATATGCTGGTAAATTTGAGAAACTGAGGCAGCTCCCCCACTCACCTCTTTTGCTCCTTTCTCTAGAGTGACAGAGCTGGCCCTGTCTGTGGAGCAACTTCAGAACCAGAACACAGAGAAGGATCAAGTCAACAGGACTCTTTCTGATAAGTTGGCGGCCCTGGTGAGATGTGGCACCAACCAGATCTATGGCTACTGGCTGAGGGCCAGGCTGCTGAGGACATGTTGAATGTCTCATCCAGATTGCTGTCCTCACAGTGCATGCCAGGCTTTACACAGTGACATTCACCATCTCTGTGCCCTTCCACCCTCCCTCAGCAAGCCATTACACAGTTGAGGAAGCCAAAGCCCAGGGGTCTCCAATTCAGTAGGTGGGGAGTCAGGACTTGGACCCTTCTTAGGCTCCCAGGGGAATGCCACTGCCTCCCCACCAGAAGCATACCTCCATGGCACCGCCTGAGCCCCACACCCCTTTGTGGAGCAGGGTTTGGGCGCTTCACTAGGTCATGTGACTGGGACAGGGCACTGTACTTTTCTGGGCCTCATCTGTTCAGTGAGAGCAGCTGACCTGTGGGTATGGCCATAACTGCTACTCCAGAGGGGCAGGAAGAAGTGACTTTATCCTTTGTCAGAACTGTGACCAGCCAGCCTTTCTTGTCACTAGGAGTCTCTGCGGGTCCAGGAGCAGGCAGCCCTGGACACTGAGGATGGAGAGGGACTGCAGCAGACACTGAGGGACTTGGCACAGGTATGCTACAGCCCACAAGGGTGGCCAATCCTGAGCCCCTGCCACACCCCTTGGGAGCCTTGGGATGTACTGGAAGTGGGTGGGGCCTATTCACCCTGGCTGCTGTCACCTCTGCTGGCTCACCCAGCCTTGCCCTGTGGAGCCCCTGGGAGAACTGTGAGGACACTGGAGGACAGTGAATGGTAGGCCTTGCATGGAGGGCTGCACTGTGGCAGAGGTGGACTCTGAAAGACTTCTTGGGAGAAGGGGCATTTGGGAAATGTCACATTGCTTCGCTTATGCCTGTGACTAGTTAACCCCCCACTCCCCTTTTCTCCTTCCCGGCAAGGCTGCCCTATCGGACACAGAGAGTGGTGTCCAGCTCAGCAGCTCAGGGCACACTGCAGACACCTCTGATGGCAGCCTGCGGGGGCTCTCTGGCCCACGGACCCCCACCCCACCACGGCACTCCTCCCCGGGTCGAGGTCGTTCCCCGCGCAGAGGCCTGTCCCCAGCCTGCTCCGACTCCTCCATGCTCACGCTGATCCACTCCGCCCTGCACAAACGCCAGCTGCAGGTCCAGGTATAAACTGGGCCTGAGCATCCCTCACACAGCCAGGGACCATGGGGGCGGGGCTGGGGCCCTGAGAAACGACTGCTGATGGAGGGTTCTAGATAGAATCTGAGCCTGGAGTGCCTGGATGGCTGTGAGTGCCTCGGAAAAGGGGCTGGAGCTCTCAGAAATGGAGATAAAGCTTGGGGCCAGGATCCTAAGACAAATCCTGAACAGAGAATCTGAGCCTAGGACAAGGGAAGTCTGGGAACCAGAGGCGGGGTTGCGGGGGGGGGGGGGGGGGG
>NW_026067894.1:979690-1051271 GCF_014885135.2 Alexandromys fortis
GGGGCCTGGGCCTTTGTGGGTGGGGTCAGTATCTAAGGGACAGTTTCCCTTGTCTGACCCTGGGGGCGCTAGTTGGAGTTGCCCCGTTGGCAGAGAGGGGAGGGCACAGTGGAGGCATCCCCTATGCTGCCTCAGACACGTCCAACGCTATGGAGCTGTTAGGAGGGAGTGAATGGGTTCCTCCAGACCCTGTCACCCCCATACTCCAGGATATGCGTGGGCGCTATGAAGCCAGCCAGGAGCTACTGGGCACCGTGCGCAAGCAGCTCAGTGACAGCGAGGGAGAGCGGAGGGGCCTGGAGGAGCAGCTGCAGCGCCTGCAGGACCAGACAGCAGTCACAGCCCAGGCCCAAGAGGATGCACTGCGCGAGGCCCAGCGCCTGCGCAGTGCCAACGAGCTCCTGAGCAGGTGCGGGGCCTCCCGGCCAGGGAGGCTTGGGTCTAGCTAGCCAGGCCTTTCAGCTAGAGGGTTCCTCCCCACCGTCCAGGTGAAAAAAATTGAGTTTTCAAGGAAGTAAAAAGTCAGTTCTTGTTATTCTAGCCACATTTCAAGTACCCCCATTGTCACATGTGGCTATAGAACATTCTAGAATTCTGCTCTCAGTGCTCTTCTGAACTGTTTCCTGTTGGTTAGTTGCCTCCTGCTGGGAATGAACCCAAGCCCGGTGCATGTCAGGGAAGTACTCTATCACTGAGCTACATCCCAGCCAAACTAAAAGCAGTTTTTTGTTGTTTATTTTTTTTATTATTTATCTGAGTTTTATATTTTTGAGACAGAGCTTCACTAGGCAGCCCTGGTTGGCGCCTAGAGCTGCTATATAGCCTGAGCTGACCTCACACTTGGGGCAGTCCTCCGGCCTCAGTGTCCTAAGTGCTGGATTGCGGATGTGTTCCTGCTTTTCTTAGAGACTTGTTTGTTTGTTTGTTTTTGAGACAGGATCTCACTAGGTAGCCCTCCCTGGCCTGGACCTCCCAAAGTAGACCAGACTGTCCTTGAAAATTCCAGAGATCTGCCTGCCCCTGCCTCCCTAGTGCTGGGATTAAAGGTGTGCACCACTATGCCCAGCCCTGGTAGAGACTTTTTTTATTCAGATTTTTTTTTAGATTTATTTATTTATTATGCATACAGTATTCTTAGTATTCTGTATGTATGCCTGCATGCCAGAAGAGGGCACCATATCTCAGTACAGATGGTTGTGAGCCACCATGTGGTTGCTGGGAATTGAACTCAGGACCTCTGGAAGAGCAACCAGTGCTCTTAACCTCTGAGCCATTTCTCCAGTCCCGAGACTTTAAAAATGATGATGATGATGATGGTGGTGATGAGTTGTATGTGGGTATGTGCTCTCCTAGAAACCAGAGCTGCCAGCTAGATCCCTGTGGATCTGGAGTTTGAGGTGACTATGAGCTACCCAGGGTGAATGCTGAGAACCAAACTGGTCCTCTGCAACAGTGGGATGTACTCAAAAGAACTGATTCAGGAATGTTATCCTCTCATCTCCATTCATGTGTCTTGTTACACACACACCTCCACACACAGAACAACAACAAAATTAAAGATATTATAAAATTTCTTTTAAAGAGACACACGTTATCCTCCTCTTGGCTACCTGGTAGATTTTGGGTTTTACTTACTTTCTTATATATTTTTGGTGTTGTTGCTTTTTCATTTTCTTTTTCTAAATAAAAACACCAAAGCTAGGCACGGTGGTGGATACCTTTAATTCCTATATTCTGGAGGCAGAGGCAGGCAGATCTCTGTGAGTTTTAGGCCAGCCGGGTCTATGTAGGAAGCTCCAGGCCAGCCAGGGTTACGTAGTGAAACCTGTCTTAAACAAACAAACAAACACCAAGTGTCTAAGACAAGCAAGGACTGGTAGCTCACATCTGCAGTCCAGCACTTAGGACACTGAGGCAGGAAGATTGTCCCAAGTATGAGGTCATCCTAGGCTATATAATAGTTCCAAACCAGCAGGGGCCACATAGTAAGACCAGCCTGACCTGCTAAGCGAGTTCCAGAGCTATACAGAAATACCCTATCTAGGAAAACAAAAACAAAACAGAAAGAGAGAGAGAAAAGGTAAACTCAAAGTGTGATCCCCCAACTCCCACCCTCACTCCCGCCTGCCTTACCTGCTCATCTTAACCCTGAGTTCTGCTTTTGCCTTCCATAGTCCTGGCAATATGGAAGCACAGTAGGTGTGCATGTGTGCATTTGTATACCTACTGTGTTCCAGGATGTGTGGCAAGTGCTGCACCCATGGTACCTCAAATTCATGTGAATCCGTCAGAGCTGTCCTCATACAGCTGGTGAAAGACTTTCTAGACTCAACTCTGAGTGTGGGTGGAGGTGACAGTGGCTTATCTGGGGCCAGGCCTTTGGCCTCCTTTTGTGGGAAGAAACTGGGCCTTTTAAATGGTAATATCTTTGGTGAGAAACCCATTTTGCATTCTGCCGTGGTTTTTTTTATTTTTATTTTTTATTTTTTTTGGTTTTTCGAGACAGGTTTCTCTGTAACTTTGGAGCCTGTCCTAGAACTCCTTCTGTAGTCAAAGCTCTCAGAGATCTGCCTGTCACTGCTCCCAAATGCCGGGATTAAAGACATGCGTCATCACTGCCTGCAACATTCTGCTGTCTTTATTTATTACTTATTTATTATTATTTATCATATATAGTGTTCTGCCTGTATGTTTGCATTCATGCCACAAGAGGGCATTGGATCTCTTTGTAGATGGTTGTGAACCACCAAGAGGTTGCTGGGAATTGAACTCAGGACCTCTGGAAGAGCAGTCAGTGCTCTTAGCCTCTGAGCCATCTCTCCAGCCCCCTGTCTTAATATCATGCCACAAGCTGTTTTCACTTTGGTATTTAGTATATTTGGGGTTGCCACTCTGTAGTAAAGAAGTGAGTAGCAGCTGGAGAGATGGCTCAGAGGTTAAGAGCACTGGCTGCTCTTCTAGAGGTCCTGAGTTCAATTCCCAGCAACCACATGGTGGCTCAAAACCATCTGTAATGAGATCTGGTGCCCTCTTCTGGCCTACAGCATGCATGCAAACAGAACACTGTATATATAATTAATAAATAAATCTTTAAAAAAATAAAAGAGGTAGGTACCTCTTAGCCTGATCTCTAGGCCCCAGCTGACAAGGGAGCCCCCAGTCTGACAAGGTCCAGCCCCCAGCACAGGACCACTGGAGTTGGGGAAGACATTCTCAGTGGCTCCTTCCTTCCTGTGTGTACATACTTCTGCTCTGTGCAGTGTGAAGCTCTGGGATCCAGACAGATCAGTTCTGTTTAGAGGGTGATAGATGGTGGGTGTTCCTGGCCACGCAGCTGAGAACTGGTATCTGAGGTGCCTGTGTGTCCCAGGAGCCTGTTCTGGCCTCTCCCACTTGCTAGAGTACTTGCAGCTGACAGCAGCGTCTTTCCCCGTTCCTCTGGCCTCTAGGTCTGCAAACTGGGGAGAGAGCCATTCTCAATGCCAGGTGGTGTGAGATGAGTCTGCTGTGAGAAGCATCAGGGGAGGCTTCCTGGAGGCAGTGTCCTGGAGGACAGGCTGTAGTCGGAGTAGTCAGTTCAACCATCTTCTCTGGCAGACAGCAGCCTCAAAATGCCCTCTCCTCTCCTTGTGTGTCCTACAGGGAGAAGGGCAGCCTGGCCCACAACCTGCAGGTGACTCAGCAGCAGGCCGAGGAGCTACGCCAGGAGCTGGAAAAGCTTCAGGCTGCCCAGGAGGACCTGAGGCGCCAGCATACCCAGCTGGAGGACAAGCAAGAAGACACAGTGCAGGAGGGGGCCCGGGCCCGCAGAGAACTGGAGCGCAGGTGGGTTTCTGCTCACCGAGGTCCTTCAGTGCACCTCTTGGGAATGTGCGCATCATATTCTCTAGACTGCTTGCTGTTGTCTGGGGATGACATCATCTTTAGAGGCCCCAATCCAGGGAGAGCTAGCTGTTGTCCAGTCTCGGTGTGATAGGAAAATCTCGGGCTGGAGTAGTCTGTGAGGCTGGACCATCTCAGCCAGCAAGCTGTTCTGGATGTAGAATTCTGAGGAAACTGTGACAGGCATTCTGAGAGACTGGATCACCTGGGCCACCTGTTTTCATTGATGTCTGGTCCCCCTGCTCTGAAAACACACAAACTTTCAAAGGTAACATACATATCTATATTAACACAAGTATATGGATTGGGTATTATATACAAGCCAGGCAAAGGTGATTTTTTGTTTTATTCTTGAGCAGGTAAAATATAAGTCATCTGCCTTGTAGTTTTCTAGGTTTATTTTATGTAGCCAGTACAGTCTTTCGTTTCCTGTGGAAACAAAAGCATAACCTCTTCCCCAAAACAATACATTTTCTGACTTCCATTTTAAAGTTAAGGCTTTCCTAAAGTATCTAGGGTGGCTTAATTCAGCAGTCCCTTCCACAACCCAGTGTCTCTTAGCAGCTGTCACTCTCTGTTCATTAGCATTCAAAAATGCAGAATTAGCAAAACACCATATAAGGGTCAAGTCTCTGTTATAATAATCCTTATATTTTAAAAGACTTTATTATTTATAAACTTTTTTCTATTACTATCTATACCCATTTTCTTTCTTCAGCATCTAAGCACACTTTAAAACACTACCTCTTAGAGGTTTTCTGTGTCTGGACGTGACTTTACTAAGCATCTGCAGTATATTCTGATGGTGTGAGACAAATCTTAAACTATACAGCTGAAGTGTAGTTTAGTGCATGGCACTGGAGCTTGGCAGTCTGTATGCTGCCGAGCTTACCCCGGAGACTTTGATCACCAGGAAGATGTGCCAGGAAGACACATTTGTCTCTATGGTTCTGAACTTTTTTAAGTTTTCTCACACCTTATGTGGATCTATGTGGCCAGATGCCATATGTAGGTGGACTTTTCTTTTTGGACCGCTAGCTCACAGAGGGGGTGGAGAGATGACTGAGCAGTTAAGAGCACTGACTACTCTTCCAGAGGACCCAGGTTCAATTCCTAGCACCCACATGGCAGCTCAAAACTGTCTGTAGCTCTTCTTCCAGGGGTTCTGACACCCTCGTAAAGACATGCACACAGGAAAAACACCAATGCACGTAAAATAAAAATTTAAAAAGTGACATGGAGACATTATTAATTAATTATGAAAGCTCAACCTTAGCTTAGGCTTGTTTTTAACTAGGTCTTGTAACTTAACCCATATATATTTTTTAAGTTTTTGGAGCCTGTCCTGGAACTTGTTCTGTAGACCAGGCTGGCCTTGAACTCACAGAGATCCTCTTGTCTCTGCATCCCGAGTGCTGTAACCCATATTGTTTTGTCTACATTCTTCCATGTGCTTGCTCTAACTCGTCTCCATTTTGCTCTTCCTGGTTATTCCTCATCTGACTGGTGACTCTGCCTTTCTTCTTCCCAGAGCTCTCTCTGTCCAGAAGTCCCTGCTATACCTTCTGCCTAACTATTGACCATTTAGCTTTTATTTATTTATTTATTTATTTTGGTTTTTTCGAGACAGGGTTTCTCTGTAGCTTTGGTGCCTGTCCTGGAACTAGCTCTTGTAGACAGCTTTTTATTAAACCAACCACAGTGGCACATCTTCATACAGTGTAAAGGAATATTCTATAACAGTCCTCTGTCCCACAGCCACAGGCAGCTGGAGCAGCTGGAAGTGAAGCGCTCAGGACTGGCTAAGGAGCTGGTGGAGGTGCGGGAGGCACTAAACAGCGCCATATTGCAGAGGGATGTGCTGCAGACAGAGAAGGCAGAGGTGGCCGAGGCACTGACCAAGGTGAGTCCAGCCAGCTACACAACTCAGGATTTGTCCACTGGCCGCAGATTGACCTCTCTCTGGCCACTGTCTGAGCATGTCACTGAATCAGACTGACCTTTTATTTTTTATCTATTTATTTGTTACTGTGTTTTAAATCCACAGACATCCCATGCCGTGTGTGTGGTGGGATGCAAGTGTGTGCTGTGGCAGTTGGCCTGGAAGTCAGGATAGCCTTGGTGTCCATCCATGCCTTCCACCTTATTTATGGCCCATCATTGTTCCCTGCTTTGTACACTAGCTGGATCTTGAACTTCTGGGGACTCTCCTGCCTTTCCCCCATCATGTTGTAGGAATGCTGGCATTATACTTGTTAACTTAGGCATACAGCTTGTACGTGGATTCTGGGGATTTGAACTCATGTCCTTATGCTTGAGCAGCAAACGTTTACCCACTGAGCCATCTCCCTACCTCCACAGACTGACTTTTGACCCAGGCCATAAATCCCTCTTCTTCAGGGACTTTTGGGACTGGAGCCTGAAGTTTAGGGTCACCTGGACCTTTCTGTGGAGATGGGTCCTGGGACTGAGGAAGTTGGGGCCATTGTCCTAAGAGTCCTCAGAAGGTGCTTGACCCACTTCTGGTGGCCTAGGCTCTACATGATGGCCCCTAGGCTGCAGCTGTAGTCTCTTCTGACCTCTGGCTCTGCCTTATGGTCCTTCCTTGAGCGGCTCTAGGGTATGAGGTGTCTTTCAGACAGTGTCCCAGTCTGTGGCCTTCTTTGATGGGATTACCTGACTCCTCTCAACCCTGCCGCCTTGGCCCCGACCCAGTTTGTCAGCGTCTGCTTCCCTGGATTTCTCCCTGACATCTGCTTCCCTGTTCCCACCGTAGGCCGAGGCTGGCCGTGCACAGCTAGAGCTTTCCCTGACCAAGCTGAGGGCAGAGGAGGCCTCCCTGCGAGACTCCCTGTCCAAATTGAGTGCCCTCAATGAGAGCCTCGCCCAGGACAAGCTGGAGTTAAACCGCCTCATGGCCCAGGTATACTGCGAACCAGTCACCTGTCTCCTCTGTCAAGCATGCTGGGGCTCCTATACCCTACCTGTCTGTCCTGCTATCCACCTCTCATCCTGTTTGTCTTTCTTTGTCTGTTTTATGCATCATGGAGGGCCCTGCTGTATTTTGGTGCTTTGTATTCCACACTGTGGACATTCTTCCTTCAGCTTAGGGAGCCTTCCCTGGGCTGGCTGTGACCATTGGTGGGAATGGAGGGGTATCCCTGGTCGTGGGACGGTTCCCTTCCTCCCCCAGACCTTTATCCATATTCTACAGCTAGAGGAAGAAAAGGCGGCACTCCTGGGCCAACAGCAGCAGGCAGAACATGCTACTACATTGGCTCTAGAGGAGCAGGAACGATTGGAGCAGCTGAGACTGGAGCAGGAGGTGGAGCGGCAGGGCCTGGAGGGCTCTCTCTGTGCCGCTGAGCAGGTCCGGGAGGCGCTGGAGCAGCAGCTCCTTGCATTGCGCAGTGAACGCAGTCATCTGCAAGAGCAGTTGACCCAGGTGGGCTGAGCCCCAATCACATGTGTGGGTAGGGTTCCTGGCCACTCGTGTGCTATTCTGGGATAAGCCATAAGCCATAGGCTTCGGTGCTTGCCTCTGGGTGTATATGCACCTCATCTCTTCTAGCTAAGGGCCTTGAACTGTATCCTACATGTCTCTGCCATCCCATTTGTCTCTGAGGCTAAGATTCTGTCACTTAGAGGATGTGCTGGCTATGAACTGTGCATGGTGAAGATCTGTCATATGAAGAAAGTAGAGATTCCGGGAACTGGAGCCACATGGCTGGAAGGCAGCTTAGGGCTCCAGGCCTCCGGGGCCTGTGATGCAGCCTGTGTTCTGGGGTCCAGGGGTCCTGTGAGGAAGGTGCAGCTCTAGCTCTTCCCTGCAGCTTGCACAGCTGCTTTCCTTGCCTTGCTGTGTTCAGCTTCTTAGAAAGTTTTGGGCACAGGGCAGAGTGAGTGATGAGGGCCCTTGTTTTTTCACATGTGTGCATTTGCAGGTGTAGACAAGGCTAGGGTTTGCCCTGGGCACACACAGCACACCAGTATAGAGTCTGTGCTCAACCCCTTAGTCTTCTGCTGCTGGGCCAGCACTGGACTAGACCCTGACACTAAAGTGCTGCACAGTGAACCAGCCAGGGCTCACTATCCCTGGATTGGCCAGCTCTCCCGGCAGCTGAGTGGACGGGACCAGGAGCTGGAGCAGGCCCTGCGGGAGTCACAGCGGCAGGTGGAAGCACTGGAGCGCACAACCCGGGAGAAGGAGGCACTGGCCAAGGAGCGGGCTGGCCTGGCTGTGCAGCTGGCAGCAGCAGAGCGTGAGGGCCGGACCCTGTCAGAGGAGGCCCTTAGACTACGGTAACGCATGGGCTTTGCCCAACTCCCAGCAGGGGGCACCCCTGGGGACACTTCCTGACCAGCCCTGCCCTGGGGTTAACCCAGAGGAGCAGTTACTTAGGAGCCACGCTTACCAACGCAGCCTAGCTCAGGTGCAGTCTTCCTGGGGGAGCCTGGGTTCTAGCTGGGCAGGTAGACTGGCATTTGGCCCATACTGGCTATACCCTGAGGCCCACAGTCCTGGGGCAGGGAGGCTGAGTCCCAAGGCCTGGGGGAATGTGTGCTACAGCTTGGAGAAGGAAGCCCTGGAGAGCAGCCTGTTTGACGTGCAGAAGCAGCTGGCTCAGCTCGAAGCCCGCCGGGAGCAGTTAGAAGCTGACAGTCAAGCCCTGCTGCTGGCCAAGGAAACCCTGACAGGTACAAGGGTCTGGGTCCTGGGGAATATCTGGCTCCATACCAGAGGTTAGGAGTCCTCGGTGAGGTGTGTGGCAGACCTGGGTCCCTGAACAAGCCCTTCCTTCTCTGAGCTGTAGGTTCCTCTGACATCAGAGGTAAGGAGGGGGAATACCCACCTGCCTAACCTGTTGCCAAGATGAGGTGAAGGAGCTCGTGAAGGAAGGCCTTGGCAAAGTGCCTGACTCAGCCAACTGTGGCTGCTGTGTCTTCGTCATCAGGGAGGCTGGAGAGTTCTAAGGTCCCTATAGAACCATCAGCTGCTTCCATGAATCAGCCCCATGGCCCCAGCCCATGGTGCCTACATGCTCCCCACTCTCTAAATTAAATCCTTCCAGCTCAGCGAATGTAAAGCTCAGCTAGCTAAGTACCCGCTTGGGTCGTGGGAATTGACTTTCCTGACTCAGACAGACCCGAGGAGGGCAGTGCACGTGCTGACCAGGTGGGACACACCTTCCACTCGAGACCCCTCCATGAGGTGCTGGCATTGCCACTGATGGAGACACTCCATAAAGCTAGACAGCTTTGCATGGTTTCTGGTCTTGGAGCATCGTCTTTGACAAGGATGAGGCTGTCATTTAAATAACAAGGCACATCATTTAAATGCAGTAACATGCTGGGATGTATGGAATATTACCAGCTGCATGACCCAGCAAGCATGCCAATAATGGGTGTCACTGCAGTTTTGATAGCCTTCCCCTCTATGTAGCACTTCTCATTGGGCATTTTACCCCTTGTATATGAGGGGAACAGAGCCAGTGAGCCCATACGGCAAGTGGGAAACTGGTATCCAGAGGGGGTGAGCCACTTTTCCAAGAAACCCAATGTAGGTGCCAGGCAAGCTCTCTTCCCTCTAGTTTTACCCATGTGGCTCATCTGGCCCGAGTCTCTTGTCCCAGAGGAAGATTGTGACTCAGCCCTGTCTTCCTGCTATCCTTGTGCAGGGGAGCTGGCAGGCCTGCGGCAGCAGGTTACAGCCACCGAAGAGAAAGCAGCCTTGGACAAAGAGCTGATGACCCAGAAGCTGGTGCAGGCTGAGCGGGAGGCCCAGGCCTCTCTGCGGGAGCAGCGAGCAGCTCACGAGGAAGACCTTGAGAGACTCCAGCGTGAGAAGGTTTGGTCAGCTGGGGAGGAGTAGGCAGGACTCTGAGCTTTACTGTCTCTGAGCTCTGGGGAGGCAGCTGTCTTGCTCTGCCTCCGTCTCTACATCTGTGTAACAGGACTTCATGTCTGCCATAGAAGTCCTGGGGACAGCTGGGAAGATCTGTAGGAGTAAGTTGTCCTTATCAGATATGTAGAGTTCCAGACCCCAAATTAACTCCAATTGTAGTGAACCTGATGGAAACCCACAACCATACCAAAACAAGGTCAGTATAGTATATAGCAGAAAGAGGCTGGTTGTGGTGGTACATACCTTTA
Organism: Alexandromys fortis; assembly: GCF_014885135.2. Taxonomy (NCBI): domain Eukaryota; kingdom Metazoa; phylum Chordata; class Mammalia; order Rodentia; family Cricetidae; genus Alexandromys; species Alexandromys fortis. The sequence goes on from NW_026067894.1 coordinate 989,726, forward strand.
ATACTATCATTGAGAAGGCAGAAGCAGGCAGATCTTTGAGAGTTTGAGGCTAGCCTGGTCAACATAGTTCCAGAACAGCCAGGGCTATATGGTGAGACCTTGTCTCAAAACAAAATATACAGTAAAAAGCTACATTCATTTGCTAAAGTTCAAGAATGACAAGGCAGGGCATGCCAAGGAAGTCACTTGAACACTGATTCTATGCTTACATTTCCTGAGTCTGTGTCTGATCTTGGTTTCACTCCACTGATGCTGTTTAAGATTTTGTTCCTTCAGTTTTCCACCCATAGTAGTGGGGATAGATTGCTATGGGGTCTTGTATGTAAAGGAGTTAGCCTAGTGACCATTACTTAGTAAATTTCCTGTCAATTCCTGTTTTTGGGGTGCTCTCCAGAGTTGTCCGCAGGACAGGGGCCTCTAGAAACTGAGCCTGGTCAGGGCTGCCTCCAACAGTTTCATATTTCATCTTCTACTTGCAGGGCAGTGGTATGAGATGCCCCCTGAACCTCCTTCAATTAAGGTAGAAATTACCGCATATGGTCTGTAGGTGTCAGGGTATCTCCTGAAGAAGGTCTCACCTACTATCCTTCAGAAAGTTCTAGGGAACAGAACACCCGGAGAAAGCTGTTCTTTGTCATGGACTGTACCATGTTCAGGGAGCCATGCTCTGATCCCTGGTCCTGTCTGTCTTGACCTCATCAGTGCTCCCAAGTCTGTCTTCTCTCCAGCTTCTCTGCCAGTCTGGTCCCTGGAGCTCTGCCACTCTTGTAAGCAGCCCTACTCTGCACAACCCTCTAGCCGCTTGCACAGAGTGGGAGAGAGGGTCCAGCACTTGCTGCTCTTCTAGGTTAAGTTCCTAGCACCCACATGACAGCTCACAATCATCCCTAACTTCTCTGTAACTTCAGTTCCAGGGAACCCAGCGCCATCATCTAACCTTTAGAGGCATCAGGAATGCACAGGGTACATAGACATCATGCAGACAAAACACCCATACACAGAAAATAAATAAATCTAAAAGAAAGTTTAAAAAATAAAATTCAGGGCTGGAGAGATGGCTCAGTGGTTAAGAGCACTGACTGCTCTTCCAGAGGTCCTGAGTTCAATTCCCAGCAACCATATGGTGGCTCACAGCCATCTATAATGAGACCTGGTGCCCCCTTCTGGCTTGCAGGCACATATGGAAGAAATGCTGTACACATAATAAATAAATAAATATTTAAAAAAAAATAAAATAAAATTCAGATTGACTTTGCCACCTTGGGGCTGAGGGTCCCTATTGTCCTGGTGTAACCCAGTGACTGTGCCTATGGCTTTGACCCATTGTTACCATGTCCCTGAGGATTCCTGAGGTTCCAGCCTGTTCTTCCCTCAAAGCCTCCAGGCTACACTCTGGCCTAGTTCTCTTCTGTCTGGATGGCTGCTGCTTCGTCTTCACCAGGGAGCGTTCTTATCCCCAGCCCAGGTTGCTGTGCCTCCTTGCTGCATTCAAAGACCTGATGTGACTTGGTCACCCATCCTGCCTCTTAGCTGGGGGTAGGGGTGGGGGAGTACTTGGGCCTTTTTCTGACCTGAAGTATGCAAGGGGCTTCCTGGGCTCTTCCTTGCGTGTCACACGGCCTGGCTCTGGCCCTCAGGAGGCTGCATGGCGGGAACTGCAGGCAGAGCGGACTCAGCTGCAGGGCCAGCTGCAGCAGGAGCGGGAGGAGCTGCTGGCACGGATGGAGGCAGAGAAGGAGGAACTGAGTGAGGAGATCGCCGCGCTGCAGCAGGAGCGGGATGAAGGCCTGCTCCTGGCCGAGAGCGAGAAGCAGCAGGTTTGAGTCTGAGTGGCTTCTGCGGCTCTCCTGGCTCTGTCCAGCAAGTCCCCACACAACAGCTGGAGCCCAGGAATCAGCCAGTTTCTTCCTGGGCCTTAGTTTTCTCACCTGCAGGGCAGGCGAATTGGAGGCCTAGCACACAGTGGCAGTGACAGTAGACACGAGACAAGCTGCCTCACATTCTTCTCTCTTCGCTTGCCTCAGGCTGCATGCCTGTGGAGGGTGCCCACAGGTGCTTGCTGACCCTTCCCATAGTTAATTCTTGATTTCCGTAAGGTAATAGAGCATGGCAGACTGCAGCTGTCTGCTGTGTCACCCTGGCAAGTGACATTCTCACTGAGCCATTGTTTTCTCTTCTGTAACATGGGAATCCCGAAAGTCTTTGCCCTGGAGTAGCTGAGGCATTAGTTTTTCTGTAGATCATGTTCACTTCCTGGGCCAGTGCTGCTACTGAACACCAGTGGGAGGCTAAGAGAAAGAACTAGCCACCCACTAAGCCTTGTCTTCCCTGCCTCTGCCTAGGCCTTGTCCCTGAAGGAATCCGAGAAGACAGCACTGTCTGAGAAGTTGATGGGAACCCGGCACAGTCTGGCTGCCATCTCTCTGGAGATGGAACGTCAGAAGCGAGATGCCCAGAGCCGACAGGAGCAGGACCGGGTAGGTAGACATCCAGGCCTTTATCCAAGGGGAAAGCAGCTTGCCTGGAGGGGCCCATCTGTGGGAAGGCCTGGTCTTGTCTTGGGGATGCTTCCAGGTTGTGGGGAAGGTCCAGCCCTTCCTTCAAGACCCAGCTGAAGGAAGTAGCCAATAACTCCACCCTGGTGAGACCACAAGTGTAGAGAGGCCAGCTTAAAGATCACACCTTCCCCTTACTCCCTCATTCCCCCTCCCTCCACACAACTGAAGAATGATCAAGCTGTGGTGGCCCCCAAGGAGGGGCTGCATTTTAGCCAGAGGGATAGGGCAGTGCAGTGGGGTTGGGGCCACATCAGGACTAAGTGTGAGGATCCTGACTGCCTCAGAACACAGTGAACGCCCTCACATCTGAGCTTCGAGACCTCCGGGCCCAGCTGGAGGAGGCCACTGCGGCCCATGCCCAGCAGGTGAAAGAACTCCAGGAGCAGACTGGGAACCTGGGCAGGCAGCGGGAGTCCAGCATACGAGAGGTGAGCTGACACTGTCCTGGCTGCATGTGGAGTGCTGGGGCTGATCCCTTGAGTCCTGCAGTGAGGACAGACAGTGGCTAACCCAAATAGAAGGCAGTAGACATTTATTAAGCACCTGGTGTTTGCAGACGGGGGTTGGGGGACTCATTCACTGGACAGCCCTAATGGGGACTGTTTTCAGGTTCATGTACTGCTGCTGAGTCCAGTGTTCCTTGTCCCATACCATAACTGAGATCAGCCACCCACCTCAGATTAATGGGGCAGTGTTGGGACTGTGATATCCCCTAGCCAGGGAAGGGAGTGGCATATAAGCCTGTTCCTGCCAGGGCCTTAGTCTGGGGGGTCCTGACCTCATTCTGGACCCACAGGCAGAAGAGCTGAGGAGTCAGCTACGCCTACTGGAGGACACCCGTGATGGGCTGCGGCGAGAGCTGCTGGAGGCTCAGCGCAAGGTTCGGGACAGCCAGGAGGGCTGTGAGGCCCAGCGCCAGGAGGCCAGTGAGCTGCGGCGCAGTCTGAGTGAGGGTACCAAGGAGCGTGAGGCCCTGCGGCGCTCCAACGAGGAGCTGAGGACTGCCGTGAAGAAGGCTGAGAGCGAGCGCATCAGGTGAGAGGTGCAGAGGGCGGCCTTGCTGACCACACCCAATCCTCTAGCAGTTAAGAACCCAACTGAACCATGGCTCAGGGAACCATATACATGGTGAGTGTTGGTATGTATGTAAGCACAGACTAGTGTCACTTCGGTGGCTTGTCTGTCGCAGAAAATGAACAGGTGACAGCAGAGAGGGTTGGGTCACTCTTAGGCTTCACCTGTGTCAATAACCTTGGAAACTAAGCTCCCTCCTGGATTCCCTCATGTCCCTCTCCCTGCCAAGGGCTTTCCCCCAGCTGTGCTGGGTCAGTGCAAGGGCAGCCACGTGGGCAGGCAGCGCTTAGGTTACCCTGTGGCAAGATGGGGCCAGACCCACTGGGAGCCAGGGGAGAGCCTTGTGCATCGAGATGCAGATGACTGTCCCAGGACTCAGCCTCTACCTTCTGTTCTCTCCAGCCTGAAGCTTGCCAATGAAGACAAGGAACAGAAGCTGGCTCTCCTGGAGGAGGCTCGAGTATCCATAGGCAAGGAGGCTGGAGAACTGCGGGCCTCGCTGCAGGAGGTGGAGCGGTCCAGGCTGGAGGCTCGCAGAGAGCTGCAGGAGCTTAGGCGACAGGTATGGTCCTGGCTCCTGCCCTTCCACATGCTCTGGCCAGCAGCGGCCATCTCAGGAGACTAGGTCCACTGTAAAATCAAGGCCTGGGCTGTAACAAGCCTTTCACCTGATCTTGCCATTCATGGATGGGGTTTTGTGAGGGAACATACCCCTACTCACCCCAGAAGAGAACGCACAACAGACCAAAGTAATGGTTGCCCCAAAGTCCAACTTGATGAACCAGTGAATTTTTATAGTAGTTGCAGGAGTGTGGGTGAGGGGTCACTTACAGGAGCAGGGATGATGCAAAACTGGCCACGTCACATAAACACCAACCATGACACAGGCAGCTACTCCTGAAGGCTGGACAGGGAATCTCCTCCCTCATTGGTTGTTTATGCATCTGTAAGGCTGGGGATGGGCTTTTGAGTATTTTTCAGATTTCCATCCCCTCCTGAAAGGCTGTGTTTACCTCCTGGGTCTCAGGAGCCTCCCCTCCCTCACAGAGAGAGTTTTAGTTCAGAGGAAGCTGCTGTAGAGCAGAAGGGCTTTCAGGGGCCTTCTACCTGTGAACTGTGGAGACGCTGTGTGCCCTGTGCCATTCAGACTCAGACATCCCCACAGGGAGGCCCAGCATCTTGTCCAGTTCAAGAGGAACCTGAGCAGTAAAGGATTAGCTCCAGGGAAGCAGGCCCGGCTAGCAGACTACATTGAGCCGAGAGCTGCTGCGTGCTTCCACTTTTACAGGCCACGGGGCTCTGCTTCCACCCTCTTTACTTATTGCTGTAAGAAAGCAGCCGCAACTTCCCAGCTACTGTGGAGACTGAGGCCAGAGGGGCACGGGTTCAAGGCCTGCCTGGGCTGCAAGGTCTGTTCAAGGACAGTCTTGACTTACTGAGGCCCTGTTCAAAATAAAAGGTAAAAATAGCAAGGCTATAAATTACTAACTCAGTGAGAATGCTCGCCAGAAGCGTGAAGTTCTGTGTTCACTGCCCTGTACTGCCAAGAAATAAAAGTAGGTCCTGGAGAGGTGGCTCAGCAGTTAAGAGCACAGACTGTTCTTGCAGAAGACCTGGGTTCGATTCCCATCACCTGCATGGCAGCTCATAACTATCTGTAAATCTAGTCCCCTCTTCTTGGCCTCCACAGGGATATATGGTACACAAACAGACATACAGGGGCAAAGCATTTATACATATAAAAATAAATAAGTGAAAAATATTTTTTTTTCCAAGACAGGGTTTCTCTGTATAACAACCTTAGCTGTCCTGGAACTTGCTTTATAGACCAGGTTGGCCTCAAACTCAGAGATCTGTCCGTCTCTGCTTCCCGAGTGCTGGCATTAAAGGTGTGTGCCACCGTACCCAGTATAAAATTTTTTAAAAATGAAAATATCCATAAGAGGTTGGATGTGTATTTCTGTGGCAGGGTGCTTGCCCCACACGCCCAAAGCCTGTGTTTGCTCTCCAGTACAAGATGGGAGATGTGCACACACACACGCGTCCTCTGCTGGAACATGAACACGGGGTGTGCTCCAGTCAACCTTTGTGAACACAGATTGAGCCTCGTCTAATTATCACGTGTCAGGAAACACTGTTTTCCTCTGTGGTTTTGTTTCATTGTGTTTTAATTTTGAGCCATTTTCTGTTGTTTGAAAATGGAAGAGCTGTCCTTGCCTTAGTAGAAGCAGGAGGTGGCTGAACTTGTCTGCAGGCTATAGGGTGTTGACTCGGACTAGATCCCTACCCCATCACCAGCAAGCACAGATCAAGTGTCTGCTGTCTGCAGGGCATGGCCAGCGCACTGGAATGTCAAGCTTTCCCCCTTAAGGGGAATAGGAAACATTCTTGATGGCTGCAGTGGAGACGTCCTGTCATAGCTAAAGACCGACTCTCTAAGATATAATGCCAGCTCACCTCAGTGCCTCCAAGCTCCTCAAGTCAGCAGCCAAGTGGCTCTGTGGGGAGCATGCTGAACGCTGATGGTCAGGCCTACTCTAGTCCTGTGGGATGGGTGGTCCTTGCCCCACCTGCTCCTGGGAAGAAACAGGCTTAGAATGTTCCCCTTGCCTGAGATCATATACCAGTCTGCTGCTTGTGGGCTGTGTAGTAGGCTAGTCATTCCGTGCTCTGGCCTGTCTTCTCTTCAGTGAAATCAGGGCTAAACGTACAGGGACAATTGACGGTAAATTCAGTTGGTGTAAGTGCTTAGAACAAGAAGCACTCTGGTTTACAGAGACCTTGGGTGTTGTGGTTCCCAGCTGTGGTTGCTAGCTTGGTTGGATGTCAGCCTCTTCCCTGCTGTCACCCTCAAATCCAACCCCCATCAAGTGACATACAAGCCACTGGGGCGAGGCGCCTGGCATGAGCTGAGTTCAGTGAGCCCCTATGGACTCGGAATATTAAAGTTGAGGCCTACGTCCTAGGTCAGTCTATCCCGAGAGCCTCCTGGGCCAGGACTGGGCAGAACTGTAGGGCCCAGCTGACCTCCCTGTGTGCTCTGGTTCACAGATGAAGGTGCTGGACAGTGACAATGCCAGGCTGGGCCGGGAGCTGGCAGACCTGCAGAGCCGCTTGACCCTGGGTGAGCGGGCAGAGAAGGAGAGCCGGCGAGAGGTTCTGGGCTTGCGGCAGAAGTTGCTAAAACGTGAGAGCAGCCTGGAGGCCTTGAAGCAGGAGGTAACTGGGCAGGGGGGTGGGTTGGCCAGGGGAGGGTGGGCTACTGTCTGCCTGTGTCTTTCCTGCAGAGGAGTGTGCCGAGCCTACTACTTTGGGACCCTCCCTCAGTTGTATTAATACTAACAAGCAAAAGAAAAGAATCTGTAGGCCTAATGTGTGCAGACACCAAAAGGTCATGGAAAGTTGATTTCCCACAGCCTGCTCATGAGGCAGGTAATGGAAACCCCATTTCACTAGGAGAACCATGCAGGCTCAGAAAGGTCAAGACATCTGCCCAATGTCACACAGCCACCAGATCTTCTGTGTGACTTTGACTTAGACACTCTCTCTGTGTTTCAAAGTGCTCATTTACACCCAGGGAAGATGGGGTGAGAGGAAGGGCTGGTGCAGTACCTGGTGTCCTGTAGAGGAGGGGCTGGTGCAGGGCCTGGTGTCCTAGTGCTCTGTGGAGGGGCTTTCCTATGAACTAACCACTGTCAGAGGTGGCCCCTTCTCTTTACCAGAGGGCATCTTTCTGTGTGTTGCAAGTCTGTAATGGATGGCTTCTCCCTGTGTGGCCTTGGACAAATCACTTAACTTCTCTGTCCCTGTCTCTTTGTTTTGTTATGCCCAAATCCGTGAAGTCCCCACAAAAGCCTACGAGGAGACCCGTATGTAAAAGCAAAGAGCCTTTATTTTAATCAAGTTTGCAAATGTTGTCTCTCTGCACATCCAACATACTGGAATAAACAGAGAGCCACGAGCTCAATTAGAATAGGGTTTTATAGTAGTAAAGGTGGGGGTGAGGGGTCTCTGAGGTTTAGGACCCCTTATTGGCTGACATTTGTCTACGGGTATCCTGGTGAGTGTGTTTTGGCGGGTGTTCCTATCTACAGCGGTTGGAATGCCAGACATTTCCTTTGAATGGTCTGTTCTTGGGTGGAGGTTGGGTAATCTTAGTTTGTGGTTCCTCCTGCAACCAGGCATTGCCTCAGGGTAAACTACTGAGACTCAGGCCTCTTATTAGATTTATTGATGGCTGAGTTCTGCTCTGGCAAGTGGTAATGGTTGGAAGTAAAGAACTTCCTTTGGGTGACCTGCCCAGACTTGGTTTATCATGGCTGCCCCACAGTCTCATCATTGGTGGAAGAACCGTGACTCTTAGAGCAGCTTGGGGTCTTTGGGAAAGTAATTTCTGCCTGGCACTATGTGCACGTTCCAGCTGCACATTACACACGAACAGCAAGGACAAAAAAGCAAATTCAAATTACCCCTCCCTCCACGGATGTTCTTTCCCTCCTGACAGAGTGGGGGCCACTAAAGGCACAGGTGGCAAGCACCAAGTGGGGACTGGGGGCTGCCTTGTGACTGGTCTCCTGGCCTCACCTCTGCCCCAGCTCCAGGGATCCCAGAGGAAGCTGCAGGAGCAAGAGGCTGAGTTCCGGGCGCGTGAGCGAGGCCTGCTGGGCTCCCTGGAGGAGGCGCGTGGCACCGAGAAGAGGCAGCTGGATGTGGCCCGGGGCCTGGAGCTGAGGCTGGAGGCAGTGCGGGCTGAGACCTCTGAGCTGGGGCTGCGGTTGAGCGCAGCTGAGGGCCGGGCGCAGGGCCTGGAGGCCGAGCTTGCCCGCGTGGAGTCACAGCGGCGGGTGGCAGAGGCCCAGCTGGGTGGTCTGCGCTCTGCCCTGCGTCGGGGTCTGGGCCTGGGCCGAGTGTCCAAGTCCCCAGCGCGGGAAGCACCTGCGGGAGGTGAGTGAAGCCACACTCCTTGGAGGGCGACACCCCGTGGCTACTCTGGGCTCCTGGGTAACTTTGTTAAGGAGGGATTCTTAAGGTTCCTTTGCCTTTTCTGAATCTTTGAACCCCATCGTCTTTGTTTTATTTTATGTGTTTGTGAGAGTGTCTGCATATCTGTATGTGCATTACGAGCTTGCCTGGTGCTGGAGGAGGCCAGAAGAGAGAATTAGATCCCCTGAAGCTGGAGTTAACATATGTTTGTGAACTGCCATGTAGGTGCTGGGAATCAAATCCAGGTTCCCTGCAAGAGTAGGTGTTCTTAACTACTGAGCCATCTCACCACCCTCCCAAGCCTCCCTCTTTTTTTTTTTTTTTTTTTTTTTTTTTCTGGGACAGGGTTTCTCTGTAGCTTTGGAGCCTGTCCTGGAACTTGCTCTGTAGACCAGGCTGGCCTCGAACTCACAGATATCCACCTGTTTCTGCTTCCTGAGTGCTGGGATTAAAGGCGTTTTTCTGGGACAGGGTTTCTCTGTAGCTTTGGAGCCTGTCCTGGAACTTGCTCTGTAGACCAGGCTGGCCTCGAACTCACAGATATCCACCTGTTTCTGCTTCCTGAGTGCTGGGATTAAAGGCGTGCGCCACCACTGCCCAGCTGAGAATAGAATTGTTATTGACAGGAGATCCAGCATTCCTGCTCCTCAGTACATGTGGTACTACAAACAGGCATGTGGTAGGCACTTCTATAGCAAAGTCTGTTGTAACCTTATTCATAATAGCCAAATGGCAGTGACGTCCCAAGTATCTATCAACATGACTAGTAACAGAAATGTGGTATATCCATCCTGTGGAGTAGCGTTCAGCCATTAAAAGGAATAGTACTCTTACGTATGCCAGAATGCAGGTCAGCTTTGAAACATTCTACTCATTGAGTAAGGCAGGCATAGGAAGGCAAACATCAGTGAGTTCTAGCACAGACAAGAACATAGACTCAGCAAGCAGGTTCAAGGTTACCTAGATCTAGAGAGGAGACAGTGAGAGCTGTGCTTCAAAAATAAGTTTCTGTCTGGTTATCTTAGTTGGCCAGGACTGTTCTGTGAAGGAACTGTGGTCCTTCAGTAGCCATGGAAGAATGCAGACTCTGTCTCCCCATATCCCAGGATGCTTTTGGTTGCTTTGTGTAATTGCTGTGTTTGTGTAACCTGCACACAGCTACCTAGACATCCTCAGTCTCTGGAGCACTGTGATAGCTAATGCACATACAAACCATGTGGACAGGCAGCTGGAGAGATGGCTCACAGGTAAAGAACACTGGCTACTCTTCCAGAGGTCCTGAGTTCAATTCCCAGCAACCACATGGTGGCTCACAACCATCTGTAATGAGGTCTGGTGCCCTCTTCTGTACTGTAGGAAGGATACATGCAGGAAGAACCCTGTATACATAAAAATAAAAATCTTTAAAAAAAAAACATGTGGACATTCTCCTTGGAGAATACTCACGGGGAAAGTCTGCACACGCTTAGTACAGGTTCAGTGATCGCGTTGTTTTGCCTCAGTTTTTAGACTGGGGTCTCACTCTAAGCTATCCTGGAACTCACTGTGCAGCCTAAGCTGGCCTTGTACTCAGGGCCATCTTCCTGTCTCAGCTTCCCAAATGCTAGGCCCACAGGCTTATGCCACCATGCCTGGCTGTTAGAAATATTTTCCACTGCATTTGATGCATCTGGTAGATTGTTTAGGGACATGCTTGGAGGCTTAACAAGCAGAAACGTGTGTTTGTCTCAAAGGCTAGAAATCTGAGGGCCACACCCCCTCTGAAGGTATTGGGTGGGATGTGTACATGGCTTCACAACTCTAGTGGTCACATGGTATCTGTGTTTCCCCTTTTTATAAGGATAGCAATAGTGGGGTTGGGGTCACCATTCCAGTGTGATGGCCACCTGTTTCCAAATAAAGTCATGCTCAACATGAGGAATTTGGGGAGATACAGGACTGTTGAAAAAGATTTGAGGTGACCAGTGTACAATAGCATAAATGTAATTCCCCGCCAGATCATATCTTTAAAAATAGTTAAGGTGCGTGGGAACGTGGCTCAGTTGGTATAGCACTTGCCCAATATGTTCAGAGGCCTGGGTTTGATCCCTAGTACTGCATAAACTTGGACATGGTGGTGCATACCTGTAGTCCTCACACTCAGAAGACTGAGGCAGGAAGATTGTGAGTCAGGTCCAGCCTACATAGTGAGCCCTGTCCCTACCTCAAAAAGGAGGAGTTTGTGGATCTTAGTGGCAGGGTGCTTACCTAGCATGGCCAAGACCCTGGGCTCACCCATAGTACCTCTAGAGCAAAAAGATTAAAGTGGCACATTTCAAATAATATATATTTTGTCCAAAACAAAAAGCAAAACATCAATGAAAAGGAATTAGGGCTGATGTGGGGACCAGTGCATCCCAGAAGTAGGGGGAAGCAGGGAGGGAAAGATGTTGCAGAGGACCTGAATTCAGTTTCCAGCACTCACAGGACAAGTCTCAACTGTCCTTAATTCCAGTTCCAGGAGTCTAATGCCTTCTTCTGGCTCCATGGGCACAGGCACACTTGTGGTGCACACACATACATGCAGGCAAAACACCCATATACATAATACAAAAATAAGCTAGGTGTGGTGGCACATGCTTTTAGTCTCAGCAATGGGGTGGCAGATCTCTGTGAGTTTAAGGTCAGCTTGGTCTACGTAGTGAATTTTAGAACAGCCCGAACTATAATAATAGAACCTATTTCAAGATAAATAAAAAGAACTACTTTATTTAAAAAAAATAAAGAAGCTGTGCTTGGTTGAGGAATATGAGTAGATCTGGCAAGGGGTTTTAGGCAGGAGGATAACCTGGCTGCCATGTCCTTGACTATATCTTCCCTTCCAGGAAGTGGGGATGGTCTTAGCAGCCCCAGTCCTTTGGAATATAGCCCTCAGTCCCAGCCACCATCTCCAGGGCCCACTGCCTCCCCAGCACCTTCAGACTTAGACCCAGAGGTGGTGCGTGATGCCCTCCGAGACTTTCTGCAAGAGCTTCGGAGTACCCAACGGGAGCGGGTGAGGCCGGTGGAGATGGCTGGGAGGGGAACCCGGGATCCAAGAGAAAAGCTGTGGTGGCTAGAGCTGGGGTCTTCCACTTTCCTCTGTTGGGGCTACAGGATGAACTTAAGATCCAGACCAGCACCCTCAGTCAACAGCTGGCTGAGATGGAAGCAGAGAGAGACCGTGCAACCTCAAGGGCCAAGCAGCTGCAGAAGGCGGTAGCTGAGAGTGAGGAAGGTGAGGGCCCCTCTGCCCTTCTATGTTTTTAGCAACTGAGGTGGGAGGCTGTGGCTCTTTATGTCCAGTCCTGGCCTACCTTCCCTGGGCAGCTCCAAGGGGCCCAAATCTACAGACCCTCTAATGGTCCAGGCAGAGCTTGGAGAGGGTGGGGTACAGGTTGGACCTCAGCCTGGTTCAGGGGCTGGGCTGGGCATGAAACTGATGGGACTGGGTGGTGGTCGCAGCCTGGCGCAGTGCAGACAGGCGACTGAGCGGGGCCCAGGCAGAGCTGGCACTGCAGGAAGAGAGTGTGCGACGTAGCAAGCGGGAATGCAGGGCCACGCTGGACCAGATGGCAGTGCTGGAGAGGAGCCTGCAGGCCACCGAGAGCGAGCTCCGGGCCAGCCAGGTGGGCAGGAGTGGAGGGCCCATGGGAGCAGGCCCCAGGGTTCTCTGAGGTCCTCTGCTTGAGACACAGCCTATAGGGGTGGCCTGTGGCTCTTTCCATTGGGCAAATTTTAGTCCACTGTTGGGTGTTCATGTGCTTCAGGGGGAAGTGCTTGGCCTGAGTCAGACAGAGGAGTTCAGAATTGGCCTGAAACAGCCTGCTGTCCAACAGTTGCCCTTTGGGTGGGGGTCACCTGTAATTGCCACGTTGAGGCTGGAGCCTCTGTCTCTGAATATCTGCATGAATGGCGATGCAGTGTTTGATGTGTAGGTTTCCACATGTCTCTGTGTCTGGGACAGGAAGCCCAGGCCTTGGGTGATGACAGCCCAGCCTCTGAACTGAAGCCTCCTGCCCTTTCCCCAGCTGCTGTTACCCTCTACCACCTCTGTCTGGGACCAAGCTGGAGCAGGATTGTTGTGTCTGCAGCTTCAGCTCTGGCTTTGGGCCCAGAAGCCCCTGGGGCCTGGGAGGAGGCCAGGAACAAAGCTGGGTGGGAGCCAGAGTGGGGGCCCACTCTCCCGTACAGGCCAGACAGGGCAGGGAGAGGCTTGGAGATGAAGCTTGGAGCAGGGAGGCTGTAGTGACACCCAGAACCCACTGGCTCTGGGGCCCTGTGTATCGAATGGTCCCAAGTTCTTCCTGCCCTGTGTCCACTCTGCAAACCCCTTCATCATCTGAGTCCTGAACAGGGGAGGAGAGGCAGCCATTAGAACTGCAGCGGTGCCCTGCTCTAAGGAGCAGCTGCCAGGTTCAGCTCGGGTTTCATTTGTGCTTTCAGCCATTTCTGGAAGCCTTTTTGTAGAGCAGGGGAGGGTCCAGTGTCTACATTCTGCAGCCCCCTCCCAGGGATCAGATAGCGGCACCCCTGGAACAATCCTCCCAGGACAGACATGAAACAGCCAGAGTGGGGAAGGTGCATCTTGTTATATAACATGTTAATCAGCTTGAACAAGACAGCTCTGGGCACCTCATAGCTGCTCAGTCTGTAACAAATGGGGAAAGTGAGGCCCCAGCAGTCACAGGCTGGTCCCAGGTCATACAGTCCTTGAGGCTGACCCTGCTGTGTCCTGGTGGTGCAGAGGGGTTTGGGGAGAGGTGGACTGGTATGGGGCTGAGCCTTGTTACCCACAGGAGAAAGTCAGCAAGATGAAGGCGACCGAGGCGAAGCTGGAAAGTGACAAGCGGCGGCTGAAGGAGGTGCTGGACGCCTCCGAGAGTCGCTCCGTCAAGCTTGAGCTGCAGCGGCGAGCTCTCGAGGGCGAGCTGCAGCGCAGCCGCCTAGGTCTGGGTGACCGGGAAGCCCATGCTCAGGCCCTCCAGGATCGGGTCGACTCCCTGCAGAGACAGGTGGGCCCTTCTCCCTCCTGGTCACCTGCATGCCCTGTGCCAGGCTCTGTTCAGGCATTGTGCAACTGCCAATTCTGTGAAGTAAGTTTTCACCATCAGGTTTCAAGGTGGACAGTAGACTCTCAGAATGGCAGTGTCCTTGCCTGTCACATAGCTAGGTTGCCGTGACTCTGGACTGGGTGGTTAACCCACAGTGGGGTGAGGGCAGACCACAGCAGGCTGAGCCAGTGAGAGAACAAGCCAACAGGGATATGGATAAGGGGAGCTGAGCTGGTTAGCACTCCTAGTGGAGATCCCAATGGCTTAAAGGGAGCCCTTGACCTTCTTCTACCTTCCTGCAGGTGGCAGACAGTGAGGTGAAGGCAGGGACCTTGCAGCTAACAGTGGACAGGCTGAATGGGGCACTGGCCAAGGTGGAGGAGAGCGAGGGGACCCTGCGGAGCAAGGTGCAGAGCCTGACAGATGCTCTGGCCCAGAGCAATGCCAGCCTCACAAGCACCCAGGACAAGAATCTGCATCTACAGAAGACCTTGAGTACCTGTGAACATGACCGCCAAGTGCTCCAGGTCTGGGGTGGGAGGCTTCCAGGGTCTGGCATATTTCTCTCTTCCATCAGGAAAGAGTTCAGTGAGAGAGTTAGCCGAGAACAGCAGGTGTGGAGGGAGGTGATAGCCAGTGGGGCTGTCAGTCAGGAATTCTGGGGAGCCAGTGAGAATAGGTCTTGAAGTGGGAGTGGGGTCAACAAAACTAGCCAGTCATGAGGCTTAGAGGGGGATGCTGTCTAGTGAGAGCAGAAACCTGCTAGTATGGGACCTATGTGCAGTTTGGGATATGAGTGTCACCTTCAGCACAGGTCCATGGACAGGACTGGCAACAGGCCGGACCACTTAGGCTTTTCACCCAAAGGGAAGCCTTTTGCACAGGCTGGCAGTCTGGCTTGGCACCATCAGCCTCTGTCCTCCAGGAACGGCTGGATGCTGCCAGACAGGCATTGTCTGAAGCACGAAGGCAAAGCAGCTCCCTGGCTGAGCAGGTGCAGACTTTGCGGGGCGAGCTAGCCAACGTGGAGCTGCAGCGAGGCGATGCTGAAGGCCAGCTGCAGCAGCTGCAGCAGGTGAGGCCTGGAGGGCCTCTGTCTATAGGGATGCCCCATGTGGTTCTTGGCATGGGGTGGGGAACCCACTCAACTTCACCCCAATTGACCCAGCCACCTGTGCAGAACCATGGTTCATCTGGCCCACACTCCCATTATACCCAGAGAGAGCCATTTGGCCTCAGGTGTTTCCCTACGTGGGCCTTGCAGTTGGGAACAGTGGGCCAGCACCTTTGCTCCCGAGTTTCAGATGGCCATCCTGAGATGCAGTGGGATGAGGGACTGCTGGCTTGTCTGCAGGTGGTCCGACAGCAGCAGGAAGGCGAGGCCACAGCTCTGCGCTCTGTCCAGAAGCTGCAGGAAGAGCGGCGGCTGCTGCAGGAACGCCTGGGCAGTCTGCAGCAAGCCCTGGCCCAGCTGGAAGCTGAGAAACGTGAGGTGGAACGGTCAGCACTGCGACTCGACAAGGACCGTGTGGCTCTCAGGAAGACACTGGATAAGGTGGCCTGCCCTGCTGGGGCCTCCCTAGGTTTTGTGTCTCTTCAGTGTGCTGCTTCTGCTGATGTCAGATTATTCTACAGGGGCTCCTGTGAACCCCCTGTGAGCCCCTTCTGGTCCATTTCTACCCAGGTGGAGCGGGAGAAGCTTCGAAGCCATGAGGACACACTGAGGTTGAATGCAGAGAAGGGCCGCCTGGACCGCACACTCACAGGGACTGAGCTGGACCTGGCTGAGGCCCAACAGCAGATCCAGCAGTTGGAGGTCAGCCCTCCCCCTCCCCTGGCCTAGTCCCCAGTGCCATTCCCATACTGAGTTCGAGATGTCCTAGGGGGGCCTATGACTGAGCCAGCACAGGAGCCCAGAGCCTTTGGGAGGGTGTCCTCATTGGACTATAGAGCTGGGTGGGAAGAAACACTTCCCATGGTGGGAAGAAACACTGAGGCTCATTGGCATTCAAGCCAGTGGTGATTACTGTGCTGTGCATGTATGGAAGCTTGTTCACCGGTATAGCATGAACCTCATGTGGCCTGTGGGGTGAATCCATGTAAATGTTTTCACACGTGCAGATGTTAGGCTGCTGTGCTTTTGTGCCCATGTGTGCTTCTGTACAAATAGGCTTGCTTTTGTTCCCGGGCGTGTGTAGGCCAGACACTGTTTGAGTATTTTTGTATTTGCATGCCTGTCTGAGTGGGCTTCACTGGGGACCCTGACCTGGGATTGGAAGGTACACTGTTAGGGATAAGCCCGTGCACTGTGTGCACATTGGGTTAGAACCCTGATTGGCAGCCCCTGTCTGTAGGCACAGGTGGTAGCCCTGGAGCAGAACCACAATCCGGTTCAGCTGGAGGCAGATGAGCAGCGACTGGAGCTGCAACAGGAGGTTGAGCGCCTGCGCAGTGCCCAAGTACAGACAGAGCGCACACTGGAGGCACGGGAGCGGGCCCACCGCCAGAGAGTATCAGGACTGGAGGAGCAGGTACAAGGGCCTCCCCTGGGAGAAGCTGGAGCTGGGATGGAAGTGTGGGGTGGGGAGAGAGGACTGCTCGTGAGCTTTATAACTTGGAAAGGGCCAAGTAGATCAGTGCTGGTACCAGCATGGGTGGGGTGGTACTGCTTGGTCTCAGTAGCTCCTGGCCTAGGCCTCACTCTGCCTCAAGCCATCAGACCCTCTCCCTACATAGCATGGTTCCCTTAGCAGCTCCAGCTTTAGGCTCTGCCAGCAACCTGGGATCCCAGTGGAGGAGGGGCTCTTTCCGGGCGATGGTGGCGCAGGCCTTTAATCCCAGCACTCGGGAGGCAGAGGCAGGCGGATCTCTGTGAGTTCGAAACCAGCCTGGTCTACAGAGCTAGTTCCAGGACAGGCTCCAAAGCCACAGAGAAACCCTGCCTTGAAAAACCCAAAAAAAAAAAAAAATCCTAGAAATAATAGTAAGAGCCCAAGAAATGGATCTTCCTGGCCAGTGAGGTCACTTGTTTCTCTTCTGGCTGTGCCTAGAACAGCGCTTAGATAGGTCCAGTCTGGTCACACAAACACTGCTAGTAGATCCAGCCAGGTCTTTCATGCCTCTCTCTGGCCCTTCTTGGGACAGGGTCCCCCTGTGGATAGTGCCAGTGCTCATAGACAGTAACAGGGGGGCTGGGAGGACACAGGGCCTTGCTCTGTGGAGTGATGCTGAGCAGAGTTGTGTCTCATGACCGAGCCTCTGAAGGGGTAAGGACGCCAAACATACAGACACTTAGCCACCATGAGTGGCAAAATGAGAAGCAGAGACTCTCCCAGTCTTAGGCAGCAGCAGGTGGCTGCTCCCATCAGCTCCTGTTCTCTGAAATCAGCTGTGGCCCGAGCTTTCGGGCCCTTCTCCTCTCCAGGTGTCCATGCTGAAGGCACAGCTGAAGAAGGAGCTTCGCAGGAGCTCAGCACCTGTCTCCCCACCCTCTGGCACCCCAGAGCAGTGAGTCCCTTCTAGCCAGCATCCTGAGCACAGTCGTCTAAGCAGGAGAGGGCCCTTAGTAACATAGACCAGGACCTGGACATCAGAGTGGTGGGAGGGAGCTGGGGTGACAGATGAGGGTGGCACTGTGGTTGTACCACCTATACCACTCCAGGCCCCTTTCCTAGAAGATCCTCTGACGGCCAAGGCTCTTTGACTGAGCCAGCCAGGGGTCAGGGAGAGCGCTTGTTTCCACCAGTAACAGAGCAGGGTTTTCCCAGGAAGCAGTGCCTAAGCCAGAGCAGCTCCAGGGAGCTCTCCCTTGGTTCCTGGTGTCAGGAAGCTCCTTAATGAGCCTAGAGCCCTTGTATTTTTGTACCTTTTCTAAAGTTAACTGTGGAGAACTGTTGTGCTTTTTGTAACATGACCTGTTTTCTAGAATCGTCTGTACACACACATGCTTCCTCTGCCTGGGAGTTGCTTGGGAGAGCAGGGGCAGTCTTGCTAGCTGAGCTTAGCAACCTCACAGGGCGTGATGGACCTCCCTCTCCATCTAGCTGCTAGCAGATGGTGCTGTGCCCACCACATAAGCTCGAGCTCCCCTCTGGATAGTGCCAGGGCTCATAGACATCCTGGTAACAGGCAGGGCCAGGAGTGGACAGTGTTGCCATGGCTCTGTTGAGTGACGCTGTCTGGGCAGCGCTGCTTCATGTGGCAGAGTCTGTGTGTGCTCTTGTGTGAAGTGGAACGAAAGTCATGGTGTGACAGTGGGGCTCATGGAGTGCTCAGCATCCCAAGACCGCTCTACTCATTCCCTTCTCTCAAAGTCCCATAGCCAGGCTTGGCTCTCCCTGGCACCCACTACTGTGGGCCTCTGGATGGTCACTGTCATTTGAGGACAGTGATTTACCCACGGTGTAGACCTTTCAGGAGAACTAACCAGGACAGCATGGGGAGCACTGTACAGCTCTCTATGCTGCTCACTCAGAAGAACCAAAATGACCTGTTTGTTTCTGCATGCACCCGAAGAGTTGCACTTTGGGAGGGAGTGTCGGGGCCCCTTGCTCTGGGTGGGTCACAGATGAAGCTAGGGCTGGAGTAGGTAGGGGTGGGGTACAGAATAGAGCCATATGACACTGCCTTCTAAGGAGCTGAGTAGCCTTTTGTTGGGGACCAGCAATATTGGTGGCACTTAAGTTCTCCTCGGCCCCAAAAGAGACTCTGTGTCTTTTGTAAAAACTTTATTATTTTGTATAAAACAAAGGTGGCCCATGCCTGGGGGCATAGGAAATCCAAGCAGACCAGCTGGGTGAGGGGCACAGCCTACCTGAGGAGACTGAAAAGGGAGGAATGCCCCCAAGGCACTGAGAAGGCACATTGAGATTCCCAGGCCCCAAAAGAGGCCTTGAATGAACCCCACCTAGGGGGTGGAGACTGGACAGTCAGCAGCCCCAAATGCTCAGGGGTGGCCCCACTCCCCGGAGCAGCAGCCCACTGATGTCCAGGATGAAAGGGAAGGCAGGATGGGAGAAAGCACCAGGTCAGGCGGGGCCTGAAGTGGATCCGAGCTGGGTCCGGGGCTCAGATCCTACACCAGCTCCACCCTAGCAGCCCCCACAGCTCCTGGCACAGGAGGCAGCCACAGATTGGCACAGGCCACTGACGGCCATCACGCCACACTTGGAGAACTTGTCCCGGCACAGGTCAGCTGTTGGAGGGAGGTGCAGTCAGGTGGGAACCCCCCACCCAGTACTAGTGAGGATGGAGGGAGGGGTCTTGCAGCATCTTACAAGTGGGCCTGGGCACATATTCCATGCTAAACCTTGCAGGTGGGACATGGCCAGGTAATGAAGTGGGTAGTGGATGCTGCCAGGACAAGGGGTGGTGGTTTTCCTACCTCGGAGGAGTTCCTCATGGGCACAGACTGTGCGGACACATATTTCCTTGTTGACGACATACACCCGGCGAAGGCTGGGGGATGAGCCAGGCATGCTTTCAGCCACACCCTCACCTACTCCCATGGGGCGAGTCCAGGGGTCCAGGCCCAGGCCCAAACCCACTCTCTTCACTGCCTATCCCAACTCACACCCTCCCTGGTAGGAGTGGCCCCCAAGTCCTCCCTCAGCCCTCACCTGTAGAAGCAGACCTCATTGAGACACTGTTTACAAGGCTTGTGGATGGAGTAGAGGCGAGTGCATGGGTACTGTTCCTCACGGCAGTCTGGGGACAGGTGGAGGCTCAGCTCAAGTGCAGGTTCACAAAGTCTGAGTCCCTAAGCACCCTCAGGCCCTGCCCAGGTCCCCACACAAATCCAGCACCCAGGTAGCACAGGATTGCCCAACTTTATACCACACACAAAGTCACTCCCATTTGGAAAAAGAAATTCCCAGCTACCCATCTTGGTCTCTGGGTCATCACAGTAGCTCACAAGCTGCCCTGTAACCCACTATGTAACCAGATCAACACACAGGCTGGGCTTCTCTGGGTCCCTCCTCTCAGGCTCTCAGCTAGGTAGCACTCAGCTGGGCTGGGCTTGCTGGCCCCTCTTCACCTGGCCATGGGCACCACCCAGTTCAGGCTGTAGCCCCAGCACAGTGCTGGCCCCTCCCTAAGCTCTGCTGGGCAGATGCTAGTGGGCATGCAGGGAGGGCTATCCCACAGCTGCCCAGGGACATGTCTGTCAGCTCTCTCACCTAGCACCCCGTTGCTTAACCCTGCAAATCCCACCCAAAGGCCCTCTCTTTCTGAAGCCATGCCTGCTTGCTCCAGCTTCTGGAAGGTTCTTACCAAGAGGCCCAGGCTCCGTGGGTTCAGTCTCCAGGTCTCCTGGAACTGGCAGTTCTGGTGTGGGAAAGACAGCCAGGGGTATTCAGGGCAAGCCAGCACCCCCATCTTGAGGCACACAAGTAGCTGGACTAAGGGAAATGGCATTACCTGGGGTAGGGGCTGGGATGACTTCCTGTGGGACTTGCTGCTGGGACTGGAACTGTTCCTCAGGAGGTCGAGGACTCACTTCTGCGGGGGTGGGGTGTGGTGGGTGGGTGGCAAGGTATCTGCTCACTTTCCCTACAGAAGACCCCCACCGGAGTTGCTGGTTCTGCCCATTCTACCCCAGACTCTTACCTTGGTAGTCATAGTAGTTGTCTGCGTTGTCTGTAAGTGAAAAGGAAACATGATGGGGGAGGGGCCAGGTTAAGCCATGGTCCCAGAAGAGTGGGGCACCAGGGACCTGCCTCTGGGATTCCTACCACCCCACCGAAATGGGTGTCTGGCTGATGCATGTATATGGGAGGGCAGCACCGGGCGCTGCGAGGACTGTCTTACCAATCTGGTCGCCATAGTGGTTGTACTGGACATGGTCCGGGAATGGGGGGAGAGGATCCAGGTCATATTGGCCCTGAGCCAGCAGGCCTGCTGAGGGGAGGGGTCGTGTGTGGGCACCCCACAGAGGAAGGACAGAAAGAAAGCAGGTGGCAGTCCTATTAGGCCAGGGACCTACAACCAGGCTTAGGCTCAACAAAATTCAAAAAGTCCTTGGTCAGTTCCCTGCCCCTGTCCTTGCCTATCCCCTCTGCCCTGGGTGGCCTCATGGCTGCTCCAGGAATTCCCATGCTCCTGCTTGCCTCAGAGCCTTTCCATAGGACTCCCCAGGCCTTCTCCAGGCCTCAATTACCATTTCAGCTCTCCTGGGGCCAGCCCTGCCCCACCTTCCCTGCTATGGATTTCTATCATAGCACTCAACACCATCCAAAAGTTACCAGTATTTGCCTCTTCTCTAACCTGGCCATGTGGTGGGGGCCTGGTGTGTCTGCCTAATTCACAGCTTCATCTCCAGTACTTAGCTTATAGTAGACGTCAGGGAATGGATGAGACTCCTAGGTCTGGCACCTCCTCATGTGATGGATAAGTACCCCATCAAAGGCTAAGACTTAAGTTTACTGTACAGACCCGTGGAGCCCCATGTAGATCTAGCACCAGAGCCTGGACTCCCTGCCTCTACCGTGAGGTGCAGGCCTGAAGCAGGACTCGGAGCCGGACAGCAGAGTTTCGACCAAGTCCCACATGGGAGCCCCCGGCCCAACAGCCGCTTACCAGACAGGAACAGCAGGAAGAGGCAGGTGGCTCTCATGGCCATGGAGGAAGGAGGCTGTGGTGGCGTTGAGGACAGCTAGAGGGGAGGAAAGGACAGCTAGCTGCATGCTGGCCAGCTAGCTCAGGATGGGCACAATACATTTCTGTCCATGAGCTCAGTCTGCAGGGGACAGACAGAGCCAGGTGTCTGGAGGTGGAGAGGGACATCTACAGTCCCTGCTTGGGCGAAGGTGAAGGCTTTATATCAGGTTCCAGGGCTGACTTGGTTTCCTAAAGACTGCTCATGTAGCCCAGGCTAGCTTCAACTTACTATGCAGTGGAAGAAACCCTTAACAAATGGATGGACACTCACCCCACCCTGAGTTTACCCACCTCAAGCCCATCACCTCCCTGAGTTCTGATGTTCCGTGTGAATTCCAGTGACCTCAGGCGCATCCTTAGGGTACCAGCCCTGCCCAGCCAACACCACAGTCACTAGCTCAGCAGCATTTGCCAGGCCTGCCACCTGCTCCCAATTAGCCCCTGGGCCCTGAGCAGGCCGCTCAGCAGGAAAACCACATGCATACAGGCCCCAAGAGCGGCCAGGGCTGGGCAGGACTCCCAGCTCCAAGAAGATGCCTGCCAGCTCCAGGCCTCCCAAGACCTGGCTGTCTTCATTACAGACGCGCACACACGCACGAGACTGAGGCCTGTTCGTCTGCAACAGCAGTAAGCCTGGGGAGGAGAGTCGGAGGAAGTGAGGGCACCTCTGGCTCCCAGCATGCTAACTGGGTGAGGCGAAGTCGCGTGGCCCAGGGATTTAGAACCCTTGACATGGCCATGGATGACAAGAGTGTAGCTTTGGTGAGGGCACTGGTCCAGGGCTTGCACAAAGTCCCTAATACCCAGGGACTCCCGGGTGAGTCCAGCCTCCACTGCTGGCTACAGAGTCAGCTTGCTATGCCCTGTCTTAGTCAGTGGATGGTGACTTCTAGATGCTGCCCACAGGGCTCCCTACCCTACCATGGGACATTTCTTCCACACAGCTTGAACCCCAACTTTGATGTAGGTCCCCCTAGGAATCTGGGGAGAGAGCAAGGGAAAGACAGAAACAGGGTATCTGACCTCAGTTTCCCCAACCCTGAAGTTTCTTGATACCTTGCCCATCTCGGACATCTTGCTCAAGTGGCCCTTGGTGGGGGCCGGAGGCCCTTGCTAGTTTATATCCTTTCCCATAGGGACCATGGCTCAGGCTCCTCACATTCCCGCTTTTAAAATCTGGACAGGCTTGTGGTTGGGGGGCCACCAGCTCCATACAGGCTGATGACTGACCCGAGGCCCAGGGCATTAGCATCAGATGGCTGCCAATGTGTATCGAGCCTTTTTCCAACACTCGCACTCTGGCCCAGGCATATGGCAGGGAATGGGGTTCATTGGCTAGCCCCGGCATGAAGAAGAGAATAATGAATTGCTCCCAGGGGACCCAGGTGACCCAGGCAAGTTCTTCAAAAGTTGACTTTGGGAGGTGTAGGCAGGCCAGGAGCTGTTGGGATGGCTGATCCACCCCCACCTCTGGCCCTTTCCACAACTTCGGCCTTCTTAAGCCCCTTGGCTCCTCGATTCTGGGGGGCGAGGACTGGGAGCCCCCTCACTGGCTCAGACCCGAAGGGGGCCCCACCAGTTGCTGCGGCACTGCTGTACAGCTGGGAACAATCAGCCGGCGGCGGAAACTTGCTGAGGCACTAGCTGGCTCTCCACTTCGGTCTCCCTTTGTCTCTGTGTCCGACCCCTGCCCCGCCCTCCACATCCCAAACACTTGGGGGACAGCGGCCCTGTCCCCCAGCACTCCCATCTCTGACGACCCCTAAGTTCCAGCTCTGGGTCTATCTTATCTTGCGCCCCACCACTTGCCAGGTGCCCCCTCAATATCTACTTGGTACCCCGGGGCCAGGGTCTCCACAATCCCCGCCCCCCCCCCACCAAGAACGGAGTGTGGAGCATGGCGCCCCCGACACCCTTGGGCGCGCCCAGCCCGCGCCTACCTGTTGGGGCCCTTGTGCGGTGCTCTAGTGTGGCTGAGAGTGCCCGCCCGCCGCCCCGCAGCCAGAGCCCCCTACGGCCCCCAAGGCCCACGCCCGCCCCTAGCCCGGAGTCTCTGGGTCCTAGAGAGCGCCGCCGCCACGCCGCACCCTCGAGGCTCCAGCCCCTCCCCAAAGCCGCTGATTCTGGGCCTGGGCTTGGGCCTGGTACGAGATGAGCCAGCCGGCTGGTCACCCCAATTAACAGAGGGATCCCAGTCCCTCCACCCGGAGTCCAGAGGTCACTGGGCTGGAAACAAAATCTGACTTGCTTCCTGCCCTCTCTCTTTCCTTTCTTTCTTCTCTTCGTCCTTCCATCTCCTTCCTTTCCTCCTGGCAGCGATGACCTTAGAGCAGATCATATTCACAGCTCCTCAACGCTGATTTGACCCCAGGAGTTGACCTCAGTTCAGGGGAGCCCCAACATTCTTCCCTTAGTCTCTGCTTTTAGTGTCCCATTTCCAACACTGATTTTTGAAGATTTTTTAAAATTTTATGTCCACTGGTGTTTTATCTGCATGTATGTCTGTGAGGACGCCAGATTCGCTGGAACTGGAGTTACAGACAGTGGTGAGCCACCATATGGGTGCTGGGAATTGAACCTAGGTCCTATCTGGAAGAGAGCCGGGGATCCCAATCACTGAGACATTTTTCTGGCACTAATTCTTATCTTGGGAGTTCAAGTTCAGCTCCCACGGGACTAAGTCTGTGCTGTGTATTTCTTGTACCTGGTCTAATCTGGTCTGAATGAACTGCATTGCCTTGCTCTGTGTGTCTATTGCAGGGTAGCAGGGACTTTTGTCACCCACAAACCGGTGAACCCTGTGGTTGGCCAGCTGTCCCTTACTGTCAGGCTTAATCCCACTTGGGTAGGAAGGGAACCCCTCTGGCAGAAATGCTGCCGCTAGACTTGACAAAAGGGGAAACAGAGGCCCCACAGACAAGCTACTCCAAAGTTCTGGCTAGGATCTGTGGCTGCTCCTCTCTTCCCCTGGCCCTGAGGATGCAGGTGAGGCTGACTTCACCCTTCCTCTGCTTGGCCCTTAGGCCTGGCATTTGCCTGCCCAGTAGATCCATGGAGCGTCAGTAAACTATCCAACCTTGCCATCCTGACTGCAGTGGTTCGAATGAAAATGGTCCCCATAGGCCCAAAGGGAGTGGCAGTATAAGGAGGTGTGACCTTGTTGGAGTCACTGAGCATGGGCTTTGAGGTTTCCGAAGCTCAAACCAGGCCCAGAGGCGTTCTTCCTGCTGCCTGCCGTCAATCCAGATACCGAACTCTCAGCTCCTTCTCCAGCACCGTGTCTGCCTGCCTGCTTCGGGCCACACTAATAGACTACATCTCTGAACCTGTAAGCCAGCCCCGATTTGCCATGGTCATGGTGTCTCTTCACAGCCACAGAACACCAAGACACTGGCTCTGTCCGCTTTCACAGCCCTCCGTCCAGCCACATCCAGGTGCCAGTATATGCCTGACAACCTTTTCGCTGCTGCCTGACCCAACACTCCATGAGCTGTGTGTGGCCTGAGGATGGCACCAGGTTCCCAGTAACAAGGCTGGAGGAGGCTTAGGAAGAGGAACCAGCCCTTCTTTCCTGTCTTCCTGCCCATGAGTCAAGCCAACTTGCATCTCCAGAGCAGAGGAGCCTGGCCAGCAGCCCACTGGTGGGGTGAGGTCAGATGCATCCGCCCTTCCCAGGGGACAGGGCTTGTGGTTCTGGCTGGGAGACCTGGGCTTAGAGCCTGGCTTTATCTAAGGAACCAGATCACAAACACATCGGAGGATGTGGGAGTGGCAGGCAGAGAAGACAGGCCCCAACTTAAGGCAAGCGTGTGGCTCTCCTCTCTTCTGCAGGGGGAGGAGGGTAAGAAATAGTGAACCTGAAGTCAGGCCCAGTTGTGACCACTACTGTGACCTCAAGCCTCAGTTTATCCATCACCATCTATAAAATGGGGTTGGACCCTGCAATAGTGGGGCACAAGATGGCACGAATAAGAGGCTAAGCTGTCTGTATGCAGCATGTATCCCACTTATCCTGGGAAGCAGACTGTCAGATGAAACTGTCAGATGAGACGGACAC
This sequence comes from Alexandromys fortis, assembly GCF_014885135.2. Lineage (NCBI taxonomy): Eukaryota > Metazoa > Chordata > Mammalia > Rodentia > Cricetidae > Alexandromys > Alexandromys fortis. The sequence goes on from NW_026067894.1 coordinate 1,015,129, forward strand.
TCAGGTGTCCAGTGTGACCAGAACGGTGAGCATGGGACTTGGTGGGACTTGGACAGTGGGACATACCACAGTGCCCAGATCGAAGACCAGCGTAGCCAAGGCAGGAAAATCACTTTATTTGCTACACTGACAGCAGCCTCTAGCTGGAGTTGGTGACTGCTATCTCTACACAGCATGGTCTAAAGTGGGGGCAACAATGAACACTTCCCCAGGCAGTGTCTGGGCAGGAATGTGAAAACAGCCAACTTGGGAGCTGTGGGAGGTGATGATGGGTCCAGTTTCAGCTCAGGGGCAGGGGGATCCAGTATCCAGCATGCCCTCCAGGCCTTCACTACCTCACAGAGCTGATGGGCAGTGTGGGCCAGGGTTGTTCAGCAAGTTCCCGTTCTAGCCGCTTGAACTGCTTCTTGGAGGCCTGTTTAGGCCGCAACCACCGCAGGCAGGCCGGGAGGCACTGGTCCAGCACGCTCTGCCGAGGGCAAGGGAATGGTGTGGAGGGACAGCCGGACCTGGGTCCTCCACATCCCTCTCTAGCATCTATCCGTGTGTGCCCTACCTCCAGCATGAAGGCTCCCACAAAGTTGAAGGCGACCAGGCCCAGCAGCAGCAACTTGAAGGAGCTGTCCGCAATGTTCCTCAGTCCTAGTGGCCCCTGCAGGAGGCCGGGGACCAGGATGAGGCCCACCAGGACAGAGCCCAAGAGCGCCAGGGCCACCAGGAAGGGCACTGGGGGTGGGGGAGTCTGTCAGCAATGGCGCTGCGTCCTGGGACGCATGCACACGCACGCACACAATCACACACAAATGCACACTCTACTCAGGGTCCCTTCTGCATTCCAGCTGCCACCCCTCAACCCAACGCCCCCACCCCACCACGCGGCAGCACCGTTGGTGTAGAGCGGCTGGCGGAAGGGTGCCCCCTTTGACATGGCTGCAGCCAGGATGAGGTACTGGAAGCTAGATAAAGAGAAAACCACTGTGTTCTCGTAGTTGGGCAGGTTTTCGGGTGCGGGCACCGTTCTGTTCAGAGGCACGAACCTAGGGACCAGGGTGGTGGGGTTAGGTTAAGCGGGAGGGGTGTGAGAGGCAGGGGCCGTGCTGCTGCAAGGGATTCTGCTCCTTACCAAGGCTGGGTTACGACCAAAAAGTAGCCCCCTAGCTGGATGCCAGCCACCAAGGCCACCTGCAACAGCAAACTGCCAAGGACAGGCACGCTCAGCAGCGCCCCCGGTGGCCGTGCTCGCACTAATGTCAGGGCAGGGCCTGTGCGGCTCATGAGCACAGCAATCGTGGTGGTGATGACAAGGTCGATGGCCAAGAACTGTAGGTCTCCCAGGTTGGTGTTGACCTGTGGCAGGCAAAAGGGCAGAGACGCTGAGGATGAGCCCCAGGGTGTCCCGTCCTTCTTGCCCACCGTCTGATCTGCATCCTTAGCTGACACTGGTGGACCTCAGGCCAAGATGCTCCCAACGATCTATGGCCCAGTCTGACAATCCTGCCCCTTTAAGACATTGGGGTCTAAAGTTCTGTGGAATTTTTCCATACAGCAAAACCCCAGCCTGGTGGAGCAGAGGGGCTGCCCTGTGGGGCCACACTGTCTCTGCTCCAGAGAAACTGAGGTGACCTGGATCTGGCCCATTGCACCTCTGTAGTCAGCGGGAGCATACAGGGCATGTTCTGAGGGGAGGGGCGGGTTTTGGCTCTGTGTCACTCCTGCCTGGGCTCTGCCTTATTCTCCCCTGCAGACTGGGAGCTTCAGGGCTTAGAGACGGCTACTAGCATACACCAGTGGTTCCACTTTCAGGGACCCTCGTCCAGTGGTTTTCAACTGCATGGGCTACACTGCCAAGGCCATGGCAGGCAAAGACAGCCACACCACCCTGACTTCTCCCTGACACGGGTGGAGTGCAGGCCTGGGGTCTGGGGCTCTGCTGACGCTTGCTCACTGTGTAGAGAATCAGGACTGAGATGAACTGGGTCAGGCTGTACAGGGCCATGTACTTGAAGACGCTGAACGAAGTGTCCAGAGAACAGCGACCCTCCCTAGGAGGCAAAGACAGACATGGAGGCTCAGGCTGCTAGCAGGCCCCGCCTCACCTTCATCCACAGCCCTGCCTGCCTTACCTGATGACAGTGGGCACACACTCGATACTGGCCATGCTGGAGGTGAAGGGAGAGACCACTGAAGCCTCTGCTTGGGATAACGAGATGCCCACGTCAGCTGCCTTCAGGGCCCCACAGTCATTGGCTCCATCCCCGCACATGCCCACACAGTACCTGACAAAGAGGTGAGCAGATTGAGCCGGTGGAACTACTCCACGCCCCGGGGAGTCCAGCCTAGTAACCAACTGGTGTTTGGTAAATAGACGGAATTATTTTTGGCATGACAGAGGAGCCTGCTTGGGTACCTCTGTTTTTTACCATGCTTGGGATAGACCCCAGTGTCTCTTAAATGCCAGGTGGGCACTCTACCACACTTCTAGCCCAACCTAGGTGCTATTTACTTGTTTATTATTGAGACAGGGCCTTGCAGGGTACCCTGGCTGGCCTGGAACTCACTAAACTACATCAGCCCTGGTATTTTTACTTGTTTCAGACAATCTCCCTACATATTCCACACTGGCCTTGAACTAGTAGCAATCCTCCTGCCTCTGCTTTCCAAGTGCTGGGATTACAGCAAATGCCAGCATGCCTGGCTCCTGGGTGCTTCGGGAAGGTGAAGGGTTGCTAATGCCCGAGGAGGGGACCAGGATAGACAGATGGACGCGCTCACGCCCGCTGGCCCTTTAGCGCACCACCACACGGTACTCACTGAAGCTTCTGCAGCTCACACACGAGCTCTGTCTTCTGCTCCGGGGCCATGCGTGCAAAGACAGTGGCCTGCACCAGGACCTGGGGTGCGAGAGGGAAGGACTGAAGAATTGCCTGGCATGCAGAGGCGGGCAGCACAGAGCCCCTCCCTGGGCAGTTCTACCTTGGGCAGCAGCTTGGGGAAGTGCTTCTGAAGGACAGCAAAAGTGGGCCCACTGAGGGCCAAGTGACGAGATTGGGGTTCCAGCTCCACGGGATAGCCTGTGGCCTGGACAGGGTCCTAGGGAACAGGAAACTCAGTAAGGCTTTCCTTCCTCAGAAAGCTGGGCCCAGTCAGGTGACATGGAATGGGCTCGCTGGGTACGGTGCAGCCAGGGTTGGTAGTCTGCCTCACCTTAGCCCCGTTCATGACTGTAGAGAACTCGGGTGGCAGGAACTCAAGGGAGGCAGGCTTGCCCTGCTCAGGGTGGGTGGCATGGATGATAACCAGGTGCTCCTGGGTGCCCACCATGCCACAGCCTCGGGCCACAGTGACTGCTGTCTGCAGGTTGTCCCCTAGGAGTATGAGGCACAGTCAGAGTCAAACTGTCCAGGGGCCTTGTCATCCTGATCCTTACGGGTGGACCTGTCGACCATCATGGCTGGGCTGGGCAATCTGGCCATGTCCTCAGACCTGTGTCCTTCAGTGTCAGTCAGAGGAGCTACTGCATGACTAGGGTGTGTGAGACAGACAGACCGCCAGCCAAGACCCTGTTACTCCAATGGGAATCCTACTTGCTTTGAGAGGTTGTCACAGCCTTCTAGCCTGACACCCGGAGTGGTGACCTCCTAACAGGTGACAGGCTGGGCTATAACCCAGGCTGACACCCCACCTGGCTTTTAGGAACTCATTTGTCCTCATCTGTCAAACATGGGTGACAGTGACATGTGATGGATACTATGAAAAGATGCTGCAGCAGGGGACGCTGGGAAACCTCCTTTTTGCCCAGGACAGGTTCCCTAGGCCATAATACCTGTCACCATAATGGTACGGATGCCTGTCTTCCTCAGAGTCTGTATAACTGGGGTTGTCTGTGGCTTCAGCAGATTCCGCATGACCAGCAGCCCCAGCAGGCTTAGCTCCTGCTCCACAGTGTCCCTACAGAGTTAGCAGCCCTGGGTCAGAGGTCAGGCAGGAATCAATGCCCCCAGTGTCTGGATGGGGCACTTGTCTGGGCTTAGCACCTCCCTCCACACAGCCCAGGGATGGGTTCACCTTGTCAGCTGCTGAGCAGCCTCAAGGCTGGGTGCAATGGGCAGTGGCTTGCCAGCCAGGGCCACAACTCGGTAGCCAGCAGCTGTGTAGCTCTGCAGCACCTGGGTAAAGTCGCTGGGTACTGTGGGGATAGGGAGTGTTATCAGGGCACAGGGGGGCCATCAGAGGCTGGAACCCACCCCCACAGTGGATGCTGGGCCTGCCCCGTTTCACCTGTCTCAGGGCTGCAGAGGCTGGCCACAAGCTCTGGGGAGCCTTTGACATAGGCCTCAGGCTGGGTGGCCCCTGGCCAGGCCACTACCACATCCATACGCTGCAGGGCAGATGAGAAGGGGAAGCGGCAGAGGACGCTGATCGGCTCCAGCGGCTCTTCCTGTGGGTGGGGGAAGAGCTGAGGGGCTGGCTGTAGGGCTCACTCCTGAGGCCCCAAGCCTAACTCACCTCACCCTGCAGCTTACCGTTCCTTGTTGCTGGGGTCCCCTGGGTGGGGGTCTCATTACTGCCAGGACCTGGGTCCCAGGTGCTGAGCCTGCAGCCGGACCCTCCTCCAGGACCTGGTTAGGGAGCAAACAAGAGGTTGGGAACCAGGGCCTTGACGAGGGGCGGGGCAGCAGGACTAGACTGAGGGTGTACTTCATGACTGGAGGTGGAAAAGTTAACATGGCCTTTGGAGCTGTGCAGGCTCCACTCCACACTCTGGCTGTCCCACCGGTAAGCTGCTGGGAGATCTTGGGAGTTAGTAAAATCTCCGTGAAGCAGGTTTCAAGTTTATGCTAGGGCGTAGTGAACGAGAAAAGGTGGACGCAGTGGGCTGCCGGGACATAGCAAGCACACAAGGTTCTCCCAGGCCCGCACAGGTGTGACAGAGACCACTAGGGAGTTCGAGATAGCATTCCTCAGGTCCAACTACCCTGCGGCAGGAGCCTGGCCTGCTTGGCCTCCTCACCCAGCCTGTAGACTCCACCATCTTGAGATCCATAGGGTCGCCCACTGGGGTGTCACGTAGCTGGCTGAGGGCATGGCAGGTGGCTAGTGCTCGGAGAAGGGGCCCCAGGGGCAGGTGGCGGGGCTCTGGGACCAGTGGTAGCAACATCTGTCCCTTTAGGGGCACCACCCCCATTACGTCCAAGCCGTCCTCCGTGAGGGTGCCTGTCTGCAGGGGGACAGTGCCGAGTGCTCGGGTGAGTCAGAGCTTGCTGAGCTGGTCCCCACACCTTGGCCGGGCGAGTCCCACAGGAACCAGACCCTATGCCCCTGCTCTATACCCCTATGGAGCCTGACCATTGTCCCTCCCCTCAGGTCATGGCCCTTGGTGGGTCAACACCCGCTGCCCCCGGTCCTTTCCTGTGATCACCACTGCTCAGTGTCCATGCGCTTGTTCCTCCCATCCTATCTGCCCGCCCTCACCACGGGAGTGCTCAGAGGGAGAAAATGGTCATGCCCCATCAAGGTGGCTCTGGGATCCCCTGATACCCACTGCGCACCGCGTGCTGCCGGTGGACTCACTTGCTGAGGACACAACACACACAACAGTGCCTCTGTGCTGGTCCCCACTGACCTCCAGGGCTGTGTACTTGCACAGCACAGCAGGGCCAAAATGGTTCTTAAACAATTAAAAAATTATGATTTCAGGCATTTGATCTGCCAGGCATGAGATGGAATGAGATGGTTGTGGAGGGAGGTCCCTAAATGCTCCCATGTGTGAATCAGGTCTAGGTTCAGCAGGCTGTCTGCTGGAGTGCCCAGTTCCCCAGGTCTTGCCAGCCAGGCCCCCACCTTGTCAAAGCACACAAGCCGCAGCTTGCCCCCCAAGTTGATGCGCAGCGGGTGGATGCAGAAGATGCCCTGTGTGCGCAGCCGACTCTGGGCATAGAGTGTGCACACGGTCATGGCGGCTGGCAGGGCAGGTGGTACCACCACCGTGACCAAGTCCAGAGCGCGGATCACGATCTCCTTCATGGGCACCTGGCAGGAGGCACTGTGAACACAGAGCCCGGCTGGCTGGGCCCTGCATGCGGACAGCTCCACCCGGCCCCTGGCTTACCCGGTTGCGGTAGAGTATGAAGATGCTGTAGACCGTACCAAGCAGAGCTGGGGAGACAGCAAGGGGTAAGCGGAATTCCAGTCCCAGGCTGAGGCTGTCAGCAGAGTGAGGTATGCAGCCCACACTCACCCAGGACAGAGAGTGCGGCCACAAACTTCATGCTGTGTTTGTAGAACTTGAAGCTGATGGGCCTCGGGTGGAGGATGGAGCTCACCAGGCCTCCTTTGGCTGTGCAGAATCCTGGGGGCAGAAAGTCAAGGGAGGGAGAGGAGTCAGGGCAAGCTCCTCCCACCCCTCTCACACCACCAGCATGGTGGGTGATGACAGTCACAGGGCCAGCCATCATCTGGATTGGGGTCACAGATGACAACTCACAAGGCTTGCCCAGCCCCCACAGTTTTTTGTTTAATTATTATCTTCTTCCTGTGGTTCTGGGAATTGAACCCTCATCCACGAGGCCAGTGCTCTGTGTACCTTTTTATTTTCCTGCAGCCCTCTTTTTACTTTTATTCTGACTGAGGGTCTCACTAAATTACGCAGGGTAGACCCCAACTTGTGATTCTTTAGCCTCCACCTCCCCACTGGCCGGGATTTTAAGTGCGCAGCCTCCACAGGAGTTTATTTTAGGCAGGGTTTCACCATTTAGCCCCTGCTGGCCTGGAAATTGCTCAGCGGATCAGTTGGCCTCAAACTCACAGAGATCTACCTGCCTCTGCCATTCCAGTGCTGGGTCCCCCCATAGGGATTTTAAAAGTGGCATTAGTGGACAGCCTCTCAAGGGGGTGGTTTCATTCCAGCAGTGCTGAGAGAACCAAGTCCCTTCCCCTCCCATAGGAGGACCCCTGCTGTCTCCTACAGACACTGCAAAGCTTGCTTATAGTCTGTCCCAACTTCTGTTAAGGACTGAGGGCTGGAGAGATGTCTCAGTGGTTAAGAGCACTCGCTGATCTTCCAAAGGACCCAAGTTCATTTCCTAGCACCCACATGGCAGCTCACAACCATCTGTAACTTCAGTTCCAGGGGGTCCAATGCCCTCTTCTGGCCTCTGCAGGCACCAGGCATGCATATGTACAGACAAACATACAGCAAAACACCCACACATGTAAAATTAAGAATTAAAGACAAAGATGGGACAAGAGGCCCGGCTGGGTGGGCTAGTCAGAATCACAGTGGCAGAGGTGGTGGTGGGGCCCAGGGCTCCAGGTCCTGTCCTGTCCTGTGTCACTGCTCCTCTGTGTGCTCGGCTCAGCATTCCTCCCCACCTCCAGATATGTACCTGTCCGGGTCACCACTGCTAGGACACGGGGTCCCAGGTAGGCCCGGGCCTGCAGAATGAGGGTCCCACAGAAGAGTGTGTGCCGCCGATGGGTCTCTGGGCAGTAGGGCTTGGGCCCCTCTGGCAGGGCTGTCTTCAGCACTGGGATGCTTTCCCCTGGGGGGGACATGGTGTGAGGTCCATTAGGGGCCCTCCCTCCCACTGAAGCCGACAGCGGGAAGAGCTGCCTGCAACTCCTCAGAAGCCACACTTAACTCTGTAACTGGGTGGGGAACAAGAGGGAAGCAGGCCAGACAGGAGGACTTGGGACTGTGAGGCATGAGGCGATCCCGAGGGAAGACAGTCAGTTATCAGGAGCCTGCTTTGGAGAGCTGGGCCAGCCAGTGCCAGCATGTTGGGGGGCAGGGTTTGGGAAGACTGTGTGGAGTTAGTTTACCACATATTTTTGGGGATTTTAGAGAGATCTTGCTATTATAATGAGGCTGGCCTCAAACTTGTGATCTTCCTGACTCAGCTTTTATGAGTCCTGGGAATTACTGGGTGAGCCACCACAGCTGGTCACAGCTTACTTTTTTATGTTGTTTTGATTTGAGACAAGGTCTCCCCACATAGACCAGGCTGGCCTCGAACTCAGATCCACCTGCCTCTGCTTCCTCAGCGCTGGCATTAAAGGTAAGCACCGTCACACCCAGTTCACATATAACTACTAAGGATATTTGCATGGGGGTGTCTGTCACCTCTACAAGCAGGCTGCCTGGCAAAGGAGACTCCATTGTTGAACTCCTGTGAGGACAGGATTATTGGTATCTACAGCAGGCATATTTCTAGGGGAACTCAGGAGCAGCCCAGGCTCACTGTGTCCCTAAGATGAGGTAGGTGTGGGATAGTCCATGGAGGGTCAGACTTTTTTTTAAAAATACAGGTTCTCATGTACCCAGGCTAGCCTCAAACTTACTATGTAGTCAATGACTTTAAACTCCTGATCTCCTCTACTTCAGCTTCCCAAGTGCTGGGGTCACTGGTGTGTGCCACCATGCCTGGTCCTTCTGCTCTGTTTTATTTTGAGACAGGGTTTCTCTGTGTAGCCCGAGCTGTCCTAGAACTAGCTCTTGTAGACCAGGCTGGGCTCGAACTCACAGAGATCCCCCTGCCTCTGCCTCCAGAGTGCTGGGATTAAGGGCGTGGCACCTTTTGCTTTTTTTGTTTGTTGAGGATTTTGTAGGTGTTGTCACTGTTTTGAGATGGAGTCTCACTGTGTAGCTCTGGCTGGACTCTAACTTGGGGTGACCCTGCTTCTGTACCCCGAGTGCTGGAATTACAACTGTGTTTGCTTTCATTAGTTTATTATACAGAGAAAGCCCAAAGCTGGACCTGGGGGTGCAGTCCTGTAATACTAGCTTTTCAGAGGATTACAAGTTTTAAGCCTGCTGGGACTATATAGAGTGAATTCAAAGCCAGCCTGGGCAAGTTGGTGACGCTCTGACTTAAAAACTAAGTATAATAAAGGAGAGGGAGTGTAGCTCAGGGGTAGACTACAGCTGAACCTGTGGTGGTGTTTTGAATGAGAATGGCCTCCATTGGCTCTTGTTTAGGGGTGTGGCCTTGTTGGAGGAGGCTTTGAGGCTTCAGAAGCCTCCAGCCATTGCCAGTGCACGCGTTCTCTATTTCTCCCCCCCCATCTGTAATGAGATCTGGTGCCCTCTTCTGGTGTGCATGCATGCAGGCAGAACACTGTACACATAATAAATAAATCTTTGCAAAAACAAAACAAAAAGTACTCGTGTTCCTGCCGCCATGCCTCTGTTCCATCTCCACAGCCTCTGATAGTCTCCGACCCTCTGGAACCATACGCTCAATCGCACACTTCTTCCTTCAGCAAGGCTCTATTGGCTTGGTCATGGTGTTTTGTCACAATGCTAGAGACATAGCTAAAAGAGTAAGGTGAAGGAGCAGAAGCCCTAAATCCCAACACTCAGGAGGCAGGTAGATCTCTAAGTTCGAGGCCAGCCTGGTCTACAGAGAGAGTTCTAGGGCAGCCAATGCCACACAAAGAAACCCCATCTCAAAAAGCAAAAACTAAGCCAAAACAAAACAAAACTATAACGAAACAAAACCAAAAACCAAAAGTAACTAAGATTAAGATACAGGGAAAAGTAAGGTCCTGGACTCAACAGTTGGCACCATATACCATCAACATAAACAGGAACGACAGGCAACCTTAGGCCAGAGCTTTTCTCGGAAACAACCATCCACTCTCATACTTTTAACTCAGGCTGGTCTGGACCTAGTCATCCTCCTGCCTCTACCTCTTGAGTGCTGGGATCACAGTGTGAACCCCTGTGACAGGCTCTTGCATGAATCTCATAGATACCGAGAGAAGCACAGGTAAGGCTGCTCTTGGCAGTGCCATCTGCACTGGTCGGCATCTCAGGGAAGATCAGTCACCATCCACTTGTACCATTCTTCCTAGGCAGCGTGCGGAGGGCTACACACATGTGAACACCACCCAGGATACATGGAATAGAACTGAACAGGATCACCGGGTGGTGGTGGTGCACGCCTTTAATCCCAGCACTCAGGAGGCAGAGGCAGGCGGATCTCTGTGAGTTCGAGGCCAACCTTGTCTACAAGAGCTAGTTCAGGACAGGCTCCAAAGCTATCGAGAAAGCCTGTCTTGAAAAATGAAAAAAAAAAAAAAAAACAACTAAACAGGATCACGAGCCCGTGTACACAGCTAAAAGTACTGCGGTGGTGGTATGAGCGTGCGGAAGGGACGCGGGGCACAAGCAGGGACCTGCCACACTCTCCTGCAGGTTTAGAGTCAGCAGATGCTGACACAGAGAGTTTATGCACACCCTATCCCAAAGTGACTGACAACCACGTTTGTCAGGTAGGGAAACTGAGGCACTGAGTGTTTAAAGGCATATGGTTAGGAAGTGCTGAAGCCAGGACTGTTAACTTGAAAGAAAAAGAAATATTCATCTAAGGCTGGTGAGACGTGGAGGGCTGGATGGGAGGGAAGGGCTCTGGGCCTGGGGAAGCTGGACTCACCAGTCAAGGAGCTCTCGTTGACCACACACTCGCCAGCCACCAGAGCGGCATCGCATGGCATCACGCCGCCTTCCTGGGGCAGCACCAGGCAGTCTCCGGGCACCAGCTCGCTGGAGTCCACCCACTCCTCCTCTGTGGGGAGACGGGGTTCAGTAAGGGTCAGCTGCCCTGCTGCCCCCTAGGCCCAGCCTCCTTCCTGCCTGCTCCTCACCTCCTCCAGGCCGGCACACCTGCACCCGCACAGACAGCCTGACCATGTCCCTCAGAGTCACACTTTGCTGTAGGACAGAGGGATGGGCAGAGTCAAGTGCATGGCAGCCCCTTGGGGATACCCTGCTCGGTCCTGCCGGGCCGCTCCCTCTCACCTTTCTGGTCTTGTACAGAGCCAGGCAGATGGAGATGGCCGAGATGAGGAAGATGCAGAGGGCATACCAGTAGTAGTGGTCGGCCAGCCAGAGCGCGATGCTGAAGGCTTGGAATCCGTAGTAGGGGTTCAGTGCCTGAAGGAGGGCAGAGAGACACAAACACTGCATCCCTGGGAAGCCCACAGATAGCCGGGTGGCTGGTTAAGCCAGTCCCCTGCTGAGCCCCACTCCCAGTTCCTATGACATGCCCCAAGCTGCAGCGAGGAGGACACGGGCATTTGTCCCCAGACATGTCAGACCCCTGCTAGGCTTTCTAAGTGCCACATAAGGGTGAGGACAATCCACAAAGTGGAGCCACCACTGGAAGCAGAGACAGACACTGAGGGTTCAGTCAGTGGCCTAAAACCACACAGCGCATGAGCATCAGGCTGCAGCTTGTAGAAGGCTAGGACATGACTTCCAAGTAGAGGTGGTCCTTTCGGCTATGTGTGACCATGTCTGTGCCCAGTCCTGTCCTGAGGCCTGTGGGCGCCTGGTCTCCCTTATTCCTGGGGTGCATTGGCGGGGACAGTTTGTTATTTGTTAACTAAGTTTCCTGTGTGTTTATTTCCCACCTCCCTGGGTGGTGAGATCTTTGTGCTGCAGTTAGGTAGAAAAGGGCTTCCCCAAGTCTGAATAAACGGCATTCGCTTGATCTCCTATCGAATGACCCTGGTCTCTGTCTCTTGTGTTCAATCTCCAGGCCCTTGCCCGGACTCGCATTCGGTACAGCTGCGCGCGAACTGTACCGAGGGTGTAACACCAAAACCGGGTGTTACAGAGGCCGGGGTTCCTTCTGGGAGGACATACTGTATAGTCTTTATCCTTATTCACAGGGCTGACAGAAAGCAAGATGACAGACTGGAACTGGGTCCTGGGGCAGGACCAGCTCTAACGCTGGCCTCCTGGCCTGAGTCTGTGCTCAACTCTGTGGCTCAGCTCTGGCCCTCTGCAGGCCTTACTCTGCATCGACCCTCCCCAGCCTCAACTCTCAGGCTGAGCAGACGAGAGTCTGGGACTGCCTGTCACGGACCCCTTCTTGGATAAGGACAAACTGGACCCCAGGCCCTTTACCTCATCCACCAGCAGCTGCAGGTAGGACTTGACGGGAATACCGATCACATTGGGGCCGTAAATAGTCTTTCTGTAAGAAGAGAAGCCACCAAGCTGTCCCAGGGTGTCGACGACCCCACTTTCCACAGAGGAAGCCAAGGTCCCGAGAAGGTCCAGCAGTGTGGGAAAGGGGAACAGGTGGGGCCCCTAGGGCCAGGGCAGCACACACCTCACCGCTTGGTCCTGGAGGCTGAGGCCGGAGCGGGAATGGTGAATGTCATCACAGGTGCGGCCACGATCCAGTAGGCTGGTAAGGATGGGGAGGGGACACTGTGTGGGTGACAGGGCCTGAGCTCTGGACGTCGTCCTTTGTAGGCTGAGAAGTTGGGGCTCCAGGGCTGTCAGGGCCTGTCAGTCACCCTAAACCCTGAGGAGAGCTCAGCTTACCCTTGAAGTCCTGTGACTGGGCCACAAACTACTTCCCTGAGGAAGACTAGCAATGGGGATGGGCATTCTATGGTCAGTGACAAAACCATTATTGACTCAAGGATACCCTCAGGCAAGTCACTTAATCTTTCTGTGCCGTTTCCTCATCTGCAAAGCGGGGACAGTAGACACAGCCACCTCCTCGGGCTGTGGGTGGCTGAGACGGTAATGCTGAACATGCCAGTGAGTTCTGTTCCTGTCACTACCTTACAAAAGAGGCTGGTCGAGCCTGTTTTCCCCTGCAAACACCTGAGTTTACCCAAGGATTGTCCTGGCTATGTGAGCACAGGATGTATGGGGCAAAAAGACCCAAGTGTGGCTGACTCCACCTCCCCAGGAGCAGTTCACACCCTTCCTAGCTGGGAGCTGAAGGGTCGTGTCCGTCACCCCTGAGGTGCGTGCTCCACACTGCTCAAGGGTATCCCTGGTGTTCCTGGTGGTAACAAGGTCTGGTACCCTCCACTGTCACTTCCCCAGGGATCACTTCCGGGGTCACCTTCTAGATCAGTGCCTCCCTCACCCTTATCTGGAGCTCGCTTCTAAGGGTTCAACCTCAGCACACCATGGGAGTCAGAGCCTGGGGTGTGGACCCTCCAAAGTGACCCTATGAGATGACACATACCCCCCCCCCCCCATTTACAGGAAGCAGTTCCCAGCTGAGACGGGCTTAGTGAACCGCCCAAGGTTTCATGGCAGACAAGAGAAGCCTGGGCTAGACCAGCCCCATTATGCCCTGGGACTTCTACCTGACTTGGCAGAAGGCTTGCTGGGTCTCTATCCAGACGTAACGTTGGCCTTGGAGAAGGTAATAGCGCAGTACCTGTTTCTGGGTGGGAGAGGAGAGGCCAGTGGGAGGCGGCCCAGCATCAAGGAGCAGCCACAGGCAGGTGGGGAGGGTACAGGCACAGCATCACGGGAGAGAGAACTTGGGAGTCTGATAGCATCCCAGACCTTTGGGACCACAGAGAGCCAGAGGGACACAGAGAACCCTCAGCCCAGTCCTCCCACACAGTGTGACCCAGATGCCCAGAGAAGGGCAAGGCCAGGCCAAGCCCAGCTGGCCACTTACTGCCTCTTTCTGCCCGTGGAGCTGGGTGGTGTCCTCCCATGTGTCCTCGGGTACCACTCCCACAGCTGTCTGACTTCGGCCATCTTCTGCCTGGGCCTGTCGGGGCAGCTCCAGGCTGGGGAGGGTTGGGAGTTACTCTGCGGCTCCAAGGGTTGCCCAAGCCTCCCCTCCCCAGGAAGGGATGGGACCCCTGCATTCTCACCTGCCCTCGCCAACAGCCTCGGTCTGCACCTGGACTGTGAAGAGCTGCCTGGAGCTACCCTGGAACACAGAGATGTGACTTCAGCCTCGAGAAAGCCCACCCCGACCCTTTCGAGGCAGTCCTTGTGGAAGGCCAAAGACACAGGGCTCTCCATTTAGACAGACAGCACATCACAGCCAATGGTCTTTCTGCATCCGAGCGCGGCGTAGATACACGTGCGTGGCAGTGCACCCGTGTGCTCAGACACCAGAGTAGGCGATCAGGTACCTTGCCCTGCTGCTTTCTGTCTCACTTCCTTGAGACAGGGTCACTCCTGGACCCTGGAGGTCAGCAAGCCCCAGAGATCTTGCTGTCTTTGCTCCCTCACCCCTGACACGAAGGTAAAAATCACTTGGGCCCCCATACCCAGCTTTTTACACGAGGGCTAGAGATTTGAACTCAGGTCCTCGTGCTTGAGCAGGAATTGCCCTTATTCACTATTCCAGTTAGTTTTCTGTTGAGTTGACGTGAGCTAGAGTCATTTGAGGTGGGGGCACCTCCGCTGGGAAAAATGCCCCCATGAGACTGGCTTGGTGACTGCATGAGAGGGCCCAGCCCAATGGGGGAAGGGGCCTCCCTGGGCCTGTGGTCCTTGATGGTATTAGAGAGCAGACTGAGCTGAGCAAGCCAGCAAGCAGGGTTCCTCCAGGGCTTGGGCTCCAGGTTCCTTCCCTGAGTCTCTGACCTGGCTTCCTTTGATAGTGGACTGTGATGTGGAGAGGAAGGGAGATAAACCTTGTCCTCCTTGCTTGTGGGTCATGGTGATTTTCACAGCAGGAGAAACCCTGACTAAGGCTCCCATTTAGAGCCTTCTCCAGCTCTAGGTAAGGTCTTGTTTTTGTGGGGTTGATTATGGAAATTATCAAAGTTATTTTCTAAAGGGAAAAAAAAAAGCTACAGGATCATAAGGGAACCCAGTGAACTACACCAGGGTTGCCTCTGTCCACTGCCCACATGGGGTGCAGAGGTGCAAACAGGAAGATGAAGGCTTGCTTCCCCCCCCCGCCCCCCAGCTCCAAGGACCGAGCACCCCAGCATCACGTTACCCTCTCTTGGTCCCGCTCACCTCTTTGTCTCTTATTTCTATAACGAGTGTTTCGGCGTGGGCCAGGCTGCACGGCCTCAGGCGCAGGCGCACGCCCCACAAGGGCTTCCAGCGGAATACCAGCCAAGGGATCCCGGCCAGCATCCAGATGGCGGCGTGATAGCCGATGGCCCTCCATGGACTGCCACAGTAGCCGCTGAGCCTCTGTGGATGGGGGTGACAGGGCCGATGAAGCAGGGGGCAGGCGGGGGTAGAACAGAACAGGACACCGGCAGGAGACTGGAGTACCCGTCCTCCACCACCGCTACCTACCACGGATGAAACTGAGGAGCTGAGGGGATCGATTGATGTCCCTGTCATCAGGGTCCCATAGCTGGGGGGCGTGCTGCCCACGAGCGGGCTGCTGTCTGTGGACGGGAAGGAGAAAAGTAACAAAAGTGAGGGCTCTTTGCTTTTCCTGGTTTTCAGTGCTGGCTATGGAACCTGGCCCTCCCAGGGCTAGGTGAGCCACTCCAGCACCAGGCCACACCCCCAAGACTTCCATCCTTCCTTCTGGTCACTTTGTACCTCTATACCCTGTGAACCGAATGGTGCATTGTTTTTGTTTTTTCGAGACAGGGTTTCTCTGTAGTTTTGGAGCCTGTCCTGGAACTAGCTCTTGTAGACCAGGCTGGCCTAGAACTCACAGAGATCCGCCTGCCTCTGCCTCCCGAGTGCTGGGATTAAAGGCGTGCGCCACCACCGCCCAGCTGGCCCGTTGGTTCTTAAGAGTGTTCAGTCAGAGCTGGAGAGAGGCACTTGTTACCCTGCACGCCTGTGTCCTGCTACTGCTCGGTCGGGCATGACATCTCACCCACAATCCCTTTCGCACTGCCACCTGTGGGCAGGGACTGGGTTCTCACTCATTCCCATGCCCAGCTCAGGCCTAGAGTCCAGAGCCCCTATAGAATCAAGTCCACACTGATTGTGTCAGACACAGGGACTGGCACCAGGCTGCTGGGGTGAAGGCTCCTTCCCGTCTACCTCCCTACCTACGGGGCTGTGGTCCTAGCAAGGCAGGAGTCTTTCTAGATGTTTCTACTCAAACCAGTCCACCTTTTCCTCTCCTAACAGCTATAGCCACAGCATCCATAGTCTCCTGGCAGCTTGGTCCCTGTAGGCTGAGGCTTCTGCAGTTTCTCCCAGACCTTTAAAGAATCCTGACCTGGCTGGGCGGTGGTGGTGCACGCCTTTAATCCCAGCACTAGGGAGGCAGAGGCAGGAGGATCTCTGTGAGTAGTTCAAGGCCAGGCAGGCAGGCTTACAGAGTGAGTTCCAGGGCAAACTCCAATGCTGCATAGAGAAATCCTGTCTCAAAAAAAAAAAAAAAAAAAACCCAAACCAAACCAAACAATACAAAAAATTCTGACTCATCAGGCTGGGTCAGACAGGGTCTCTCCCTGAGATGAACCTAGAGCTCTTCAATTAGTCTAGGCCGGCTGGCCAAAGGGCACCTCCAGCTGTGTGCCACTGTGTCCAGGTTTTATGGTGGTGCGGGGATCTGAACTCTGAGCCTCAAGCCTACAGAGCAAGCATTTACCTACTGAGCCATCTTCCCGGCCTCCTTTCTCCATTTTAAAGGAAAGGGAGAGGTGAAGTAACTCACCCAAGATCACACAGCAAGAACCTGGGAGCGCCAGGAGGCATGCCCAGGCAGGCTGGCTTCAGAGTGGAATTGTTTTTATACTTAAACAATGGATGTATTGGTCTCATACAAAGATCTTGGTGAGGCAACCAGGGCTGAAGGAAGAGTTCATTTCCCGTGTGCCGGAGCTGGTCTTGATCCTCCTGGATGGATACCCACTCAGGACCGTAGGAATGGGGACAGGGCACAAAGGCCGGTTGGGTCAGGAGGCCTGAGTCCTGGGCTTTAACACCAACTAGGAACAGACAGGAACCAATGTGTGCCGTGCCACCTAAGTCCACTTTAAACCGAGGACCCAGAAAACGGCTACACCAGAGGCTTGCCAGTGGGCCCTCTCCCACCTTCCACAGAAAACCAGTGGATGACGAGGCGGTGTGCTCCAGCAAGGGACTGACCTCTGGGACAGACAGACAGACCCTGGCATAAGGGTGGAGCCAGCCAAGAAGAACATCATTTCTGTCCCTTGGCCCCAAGGAGCAGCCTGGCTCTCACGGAGAGGACCTGAACTCAGGACAGGAGGGTCAGCAGGAGGCTCTCAGGTCCTCGGCCACAGTGGCTACGGGGCCTATCAAGGGTACAATCACCTGCTTATTCCCCCACACACCATCAAACAGGCACAACTTTCATCTCTATGCGGCGGCCGGGAAACAGGTGTATGGAGGCACGCTGCCCAAAAGCCATATTTACCGTCTCTATTATCAGCTGCACTCTGCCAAGCTGTGACTCACAAAGCAGATGCCCCAGCCTCTCTGGGCTTCCATTTCCAGTTTCTAAGTGATAGTGTGTACAGAGACACACTGTGCAGCTGGCCACAGAGGGAGAGCGAGGAGTGAGGCTGGTGTAGGCGGGAAGCTTCCCACCAGGGTGTGGTCTCCTCTGACCCCCAGCACCAAGCTAGAAACCTGGCCCGGGAATGTCAGCTCCTTCCTGAGACTTGAGGCCCTTGGAGCACCAGCTGCATGGGGCTCAGACTGATAAAGAAGTCACAGAGCCAACACTGAGTGGATCATCTGACCCGGATCCACCCACCAAGTGCTGGGGGATGGCCGGCCTCTGATGCGGTTCACAAATGGAAGTGCAGGGCCTCCCACATGCCCTCTGCCAAGGGCTTGTCAGGAGAAGAAATGGGCCTGTCTTCCTCCGTCCCCACGATCACCCTCCCTCACTGGTTTCTGGACTATGCAGACACTGCTGCGTCTGCAGCCAGCACTCAAAGAGACTGAGAGAATGAATGGGTGGATGGGCTCCGCCCACGCACGCACTACAGAGCAGGGAGATGGGTCAGTCCCCTAGCGCCCCCCTCCTGCCCCCACACCAGCCTCTTCCTTAGAGAGAGCCCTTACCACTGGTTCCCAGGATCTAATCTGGAAGGTTCCTTTCTAGTGTCTATCACACACACACACACACACACACACACACACACACACACACACACCATTTCACAAGGATGCTCGGGAAGGAGGGAAAGCAACTTGCCAAAGGAGGAAGTCACATCTGAGGAAAGCCCCAGAGTGCCCGAAAGGGCCACGCCCAGTGCACTGTCTGGCAGGAACACAGGACAGCTTCAAAGCACTTGGCCAGGCTCAGACACAGCTCACCTGTAAGGTGTACCAGAGCGCACCAGTCAGGCAGCCTCAAGCTGGCTTGCGCAGGCTGTGTGTTCTCTAAACTGTCCTTCTGCGGCTGCCTCATCAGCCAAGGCAGCCTGAGGGCCTCCTGGCAGCAGTGGCAACATCGCAGTTCACCTCAGCCCTCTGGGGGAGGGACTGTTGAAATGCTCCCCTCAAAGATGGGGAAACCGAGGAACAGAGCTGTTGAGATTCAGGCTTGGAATCACATGGCCTCAAGTGAGGACGCAGGAATGACTGGCTGTAACGAACAGGGCCTTTAATTCACCCTCACTGCCAGCTGCGGCAGGAAAAGCATAGATTAGGAGTCTCATTTAAAATGGGGGAGGGGCAGTGGTGGCGAAGGTTCAGCAGGTAAAGGCAGCCTGACGGCCTGGAATCCATGGCGGAAAAGTCCCCTAGCCGGGCACAAGGACTGTAGCACATGTGGGTGAACATATACACAGAATAATAGTAAAATTTATAAAATATTTAAAACAAGAGCTACATTTAGTAGCCCATGATTGTAATCCCAGCACAGAAGACAGGTGGAGGCAGAAGGATCAGGAGTTCAAGGTCACCCTTGACTACGTTTCACCTCCAAGGCCAGTCTGAGCTACGTGAGACCCCAATCTCAAAAAAGGGGCTGGAGAGGTGGCTCAGCAGTTAAGAGTATAGTCTGCTCACAACCTTCTGTAACCACTCCTCCCCCACAGTATTAAAATTTTTAAAAATAAATCTCTGAAGGATAAAAAAATAAAATAAGACCCAAAGATTGCAATTTAGTTCAAGAGTAGAGCACAAGCCTGGGTTTGATACCCAGCACCAAACCACAAAGCCCAAGTTTAGGCAGCCCAAGAGAGACCGACAGACAGACAGACAGACAGACAGACAGCATATACAAAGTCACACCAGCACCCACCCACACCCACACTGTAGGGCAGAGGGGCCAGAGTCAAAGCCATCTGGGAACCTCTTATTTCCTGCGGAAGACTCAGCTTCCTGCTGCGAATCTGCCAGTGACCCAGGGCACCAGCATCTACTTCTGGTGGCTCCCCCATGGCTAGGAGCTCCTAGCCTCCATCAGGCTGGAAGGGTGTGCACCTGGGAGGTCTTTGGCTAGCGTCAGGAATCTAGAGAGACTTTGCTCAGATGCAGACACTGGTGCATGATGGGCAGGCGTTCTTATCACACGCTGCCCGCTCGCCACCCCCCCCTTCTTCTTCCTCCCTCCCTGTAGGATGGGGGGCTGTGCACTGGGCCAGTAACTGGGAAAGAGACACTGGGGGCTGGGCACGCTAGCTAGCACCTAGCGGGTAGCGGGGGTCTGGAAGCCTTAACTGCGTCAGGTGGGATTTTGGTTCCAGTCTTCTCACTCAGCCTGGCGTGGGGACCATGCAGGGTGTGGTCCTTGGACCTGGCCACTGACAAGCTTTCTCTGGGAGCCTGAGGTTGAGGGGTCAGGAACGCCTCTGTGCCTTAGGTCTGCCATCCAGGCCCTGCAGAAAGCTTGCTTCCCTAACGCTGTTCATGCAGCACACACGAGTGACTGCTCAGAGGCCCCAGGGCGGTGCATCGCGTCCCTCACCTGGACCTGTCACTCAGGGTCAAATGCATTCAAAGGGGGTGGGGAGGGCAGGCCCCCAGGTCCTAAAGACCCTCTGGCCCAGGGTGTGCGCAGCGGCATCCTCAATCTGGCTCTCTGGGGGCCTGGGGACGAGACCCGAATGGAGGGCCGGGCCACCGCTCACCTGCGCTCATTTCGGCTCCTCGCGCTCATCGCCGGCCGCTACGGCCCGCGGCCTGGGCTCGGCGTGCGAGGCCCCGGGGCACTGTCGGGGGCGCCCGCTACGGCGGGTTGCAGAAGGGCCGAGCTGGGCAGCACCTGCACGACGCGACGAAGGCTCGAACTGTACCGCAGTCAGCCTGCGGCCGTCAAGCCCCGCCCCCCTACGGCGCCCACGTCCACCACAGCCGCGCAGGCTGCCGGGACTTGTAGTTCCCAGTCTGGCCTTGGCCGGGAGCGCGCCTGAGGTCCGGATGTTGGGAACAGCGTGGGTGGAGGCGGGTGTAGGGGGGGGATGGGGAGCGGGGATGAGGGGGCGGAGAGAGGTGGGAAAGGTAGAGGACGCAGTCTTTAGACACAACAGATGGACAGAACGGACAGGCTGAGAGATAGGCATGTAGACACGCAGGCAAACGGGGGATGGGGAAGGAGGCGCTGGGAGACACAGGTGGGACCGACAGCCCCTAGATATAACAAATAGAGAGAAAAAAGACTGGGAGACGCGCAGGCAGGCAGACAACAGAGGCAGAGCCCCTAGATAGAACAACCATACTGTAAAACAGTCAGGTGGACAGACAGACATACAGATAGGCAGGCAGGCAGGCAGCGTGGGAAGCTGGGAGATACAGGTGGGACAGTACCCAGACAGAACAGATAAACAGAAAACCAATATTTTGGGAAACAGAATAGATAAAAAGACAGACAGGCAGGTGGGCAGGCAGAGGGGCATCCTGGGAGACACAGGTGGAACAGACCTGAAACAAAGCAGATGAATGGAAAACGGATAAGCAGAAAGAGACTAGACAGAGGGGAAGTTATCCCCAAACACACAGCCCCAGGTGCACACCATAATAGTTAATTAAGCCTTACTCATGAAGAGTCAAGCTTGCCTCCTTCTCTTCTAGGCTGTGTGACAGCGGATTTATCAGTTAACCTCCCTGGGTCTCTTTTTCTTTTCTTAAAAACATCACATTTATTAATGTGCATCTTGTGTATGCATGGGGGGGGGGGTCATGTTTGTGCTACAGTACCCATGTGAAGTGGCTTTTCCCCCTGAGCCATCTCACTGGGCTTGGACCACTTCTTCTGACCTGTAAAATGACCAGTAGCAGCAATACTTGCTTGTTAGTAGTGCATAAGAACACTCATCTGAAGCCCTTCAGACAGAGTCTGATCCTCTGGGAGAAATGTCAGGACAGGACAGACGCACTTAGACTCCCGTGACCAGGTATGGCCACACAGGTGCCATGGCAGTGATGATGCACAGCAGGCCTTTGGAAAGCCAAAGAGATCGTAGGGCCCAGCCCAAGAGCCCGGAAGTATGACCTGCATGCATCCCTGCACAGGTGGGACAGATGAGAGACTTGTCTACAGCATTTACCACACTGTTCCAGAGTGAGAGACACAGCTAAAGTGTCCCCTGGTCCTGGGGTCAATGATCTCTGAACAGGAGTCACAGAGGTAGAGGGTGTGTGTCAGAGGCCTGGGATAAGCCAGGGAAAGTTGGGGCCAGAATAGTCCTGGAGCTGCAGCATCGGCCACTTGTCCCTGTGAACTCATGGAGAGCCAAGGAGAGCTCTAGGAGCTGGAACTGCCCTGTCCACTGAGGACTTCTAGAAATCAACACGAGGGCAGTCAAGCAAAACAAGTGACTGCAGAACATGCTAGAAGAGTACAAAGCTATGATGTGCGAGGGGCTTTTGTGGGGACAGCAGGGAGCTGACAGTGAACACTGGCTGTGTGGGCGGGACTTGTTGGCCAGATATGTGGGTGTGGAAAGGTGAGACTCAGACATGCCCAGAGGTATGGCTTCAACAGCTGGGGGACAGTGGCGTCATTTACTGAGCTGGGGGCAGGCTGCTGGTGGAGCAGGTTGGGGGGCATTCCTATTGGCCATGTGGGGCATGGGACTGGCTTTACTAGGTCAGGTGAGACTTTATTAGCAGATGACACTGCCAGTAGGGACCAGCTGCGTGATCATGCAGAGCCTGTGTGTCCCTCACCCCAGCCCCCTGATGCCCAGCAGGTAACATTTCCAGGGAATCTGGATGCCTGGGTAGCCTGGGTGGTGGTATAGGTTTGGACCTGGCTATTGGACCATGCCCTTGCAGAGAGTGGCCATGTGATAAAAGTGGCTGGCCTAGGGCCAGAGAAAGACCTGGTGCATCAGCTGCTGTCTAGCTGTGCGAACATTTCTTATTTATGGAGACAAGAGCTAGCTATGTAGCCTTGATTAGCCTTGGACTGCTAGAGATGTGTCTGCCCCATCTTTCCAAAGGCTGGGATAAAAGTCATTTTCCCTTTCTGAGACTCTCCTGAGAGCCCAGGTACATTCATGAGATCCTCAAGTTGGGTTAGAAGCTTTGAAGGTGGGGTTGGAGAGATGGCTCAGTGGTTAAGGGCACTGGCTGCTCTTCCAGAGGTCCTGAGTTCAGTTCCCAGCAACCACATGGTGGCTGACAACCATCTGTAATGAGATCTGGCGCCCTCCTCTGGCATGTGGGCATACATGGAGGCAGAATGTTGTGTACATAATAAATAAATCTTAAAAAAGAAGCTTTGAAGGTTTAGGGGCTGTGGGGACAGATGGACTTTGCAGGTTGTCTGTCACACACCATGAGAAGTCACTTGACACTACACAGCTCCATCCCAAACTGTCTGGAAAAAAGTCAAGCTGGTGGCAGCTTAGCCCTCTCCTTGCTAGGGTAGGTGCCAGGGAATGCACTTCTCTAAACCACAGAGGATGTGACAATCCCTGCTCACCTGCCAGTCACCTTGTTGGGAAGTGGCTCTCACTGTGCGGCCTCTCTGGTGGCCTGTGGGCAAGGCTCTCTTCCCAGATAAGCACAGCTAAGTTTCCAGTCACATGGGCCAGGCCTGATTCAACAGCTTCCATCCGGGGTCACTGTTCTTCAGGGGCCCTCATGGGGGATGTCCCATGCCTGGTTCACAATGCAGAAGTCTGAGAAACCAGTGACACCAACCAGTTTACCCCAGAGCACAGCCTCACTTCTCAATTTCTTTAGTTTCGATTTTTTTTTTTTTTTTGCAATAAAGGGGTGTTTTTGCAACTAGTGACATCCCTGAAGTGAGATGAACAAAGGAGTCCCGGGGACCCTCAGCAGTCAGTGAAAGGGAGAGGGAGGAGGACATTCTTAGCTTTGCAAACAAAGACAGAAATTTGAAGCCAAGCCCAGGTGCCTCAAGCCCGGTAATTCTAGTACTCAGGAGGCTGAAGTGGGAGAATTGAGTCCAGCCTGGGCTACATAGCGAGATCCTGTTGCAAAAAAAACTAGGCTGGGTATGCAGCTTGGTTGGTACAGTGCTTGCTTAGTACACGTAAGCAGGTAGTTTGATCTTTAGCACAGCAGAAAACAGGTGTGGTAGAACACGCCTGCCACTTGAGATAGGCAAGAGGCTCAGGAGTTCAAGGTTATTCTCAGCTGTCGTGAGTTTGAAGTCAGCTTGGGCTAGAAGTCTGTATTGCAAAAAGAAAAAAAAAGTAACTCAGAGACAAAAAGCTCTAAGGTGAGCAATCCCATGAGAAATATGGCTGCAAGGGTTTAAAGTGCCTTGGCGGAGCTTACAGTTCCGTATATGGTTCAGACTGGATATTTCAGACCAGTCAGCTACACTGAGTATGGTGTGTTTGTGTTACTGGAAAGCAAGATGCCTGTTGCTTATTCTTAGACCCCAGTCGCATTCTGAATACCACCCATCCCATTTTACAGATAGCAAAACAGAGGCACAGTTGGTCAACAACTGTCCAAAGATAAGCTGAGAAGAGCTAGGTGGATCCCAAGGAAACTTGAAGCTTTCCATAGTATTGCTTTGTAAATTTTACACACACACACACATACACACACACAAGACAAAATACTGCTTGGGACTTAAGTTTAATTAAAAGTCTTGCTGGGAGATGGTGGTGGTGGTGACTGTGCATGCTTTTAGTCCCAGCACTCTGGAGGCAGGAGGATATCTGTGTGTTCGAGGCCAGCCTGGCCTACAAAGCAAGTTCCAGGACAGTCAGAGCTGCTACCCAGAGAAACCCTGTCTCAAAAAGCCAACAACAACAAACAAGAAAGTCCTTGTGGCTGGGCACAATCTCAACTCTTAGGAATATGAAGCTAGAGGATTGTGCGTTCATGGCCATCCTGAGCTACACAGCCAGACTCATCTCAAAATATCAAAGAGAAGGGCTCAGAAAGATGGCGTGGCAGTTTGCTGCTTTTGGAGAATGCTGGAGTGTGGTGCCCAGCACCTGCTCTGGGCTGCACACAAGACTCAGGTTACACTTGTGTAAGTCCAGCTTGCAGGGGAGTCTGCCTAACTTCTGACCTCCCCAGGCACTGTGCATACATGTGCACAGACACAGACAGACACGTGTGCACAAATACACACACATTAAAAAATACACTAAAGAGTCTGGGCCGGGTGATGGTGGTGCACGCTTTTACTCCCAGCACTCGTTCGGAACCAGAGCTAGTTCCAAGGACAGGCACCAAAGAAAAGTCTGATTTGGCATGGGGGCGTATGCTTGCAATCCTGTGACTGGGGAAGTAAAAAGCAGAGGCTGCAGCGTGGACTCCAGGTCAGTCTGAGTTGCAGTCTCAGGCCCTGTCTCAAACTGCCACCGCCACAGCTGCCGCCACAGCTACCAACTACCACCACCACCACCACTATAGCCACTGCCACCACACCCACCACCACAGCCCCCACCAGCTCAAGGCCTTCACAACCAGTGACCCAGTGGCAGACTAAGCAGCATTTACACAAACATCTTCACCTTCTGAGCCACCTCACCGTTGGGATTCAACTCTCTTAGAAGCAGCCAGGCTACAGAGCTCACCCTCCCGCACCACTTTCCCTGCAGATCCAGATATCCCCATGAGCCTCTGGAATGTGACCTTCCCGGCTGGGTTAGAGGGCCATTAGGGTTGAACTGATCTCTGTCCACAGACAGGGCAAGTGGGTTTACCCTGCCATTTCCCAAGTGCTGGCCTTGGAGTGCTAAGTGTTCAGCTTGTCTATGTCCAGAAGTCGGGAACTCAGATGCTGGGAGCACAAACCCTTTGCTCTAAATTTATTTTTTATTTTTTGTAGTGCTAGGGAATCAGATCAGGGCTTTGCACATGCTCCAAATGTCTAATAATTGACGTTCCTCTTTAATTTGTGGCCTTGGCTTTTGGGTGGCTGGAAACACACGTGCGTTCTACCTTACCTCCCATATACCTGGTGAGTACATGCCCACACTCCCTTTCTCTTGTTTGAGATTATTATTAGATATTTTTCAAGACAGGCTTTCTCTGTGTATCTTTGGCTGTCCTGAACTCGCTCTGTAGACCAGGCTGACCTTGAACTCATAAGGATCTGCTTGCCTTGGCCTTCAGAGTGCTGGAATTTTAAAAGTGTGCACTACCACCACTGGGCTATCCCTTTCTCTTAAAGACAGGGTCTCATTGTGTAGCTGGAGCTGACCTAGAACTAAGTAACCCAGGCTGGCCTTCACCTCCTGCCTTAGCAGGTGGAGTGTTCCACCACCAAGCTTTGTTCTTGTTCCCACTCCCGTTTTGTTTTTTTTTTGAGACAAGATCTCATGGAGCCCAGGGTGGCCTGGAACTCCCCCGTGTGCTGGGATTATAAACACTTGCTTTTTTTTTTTTTTTTTTTTTTAAAGCAAGGTCTCTGGTTGCTCAGGCTGGCCTAGAATTATGTAGTCCAGGCTAGTACAAAACTCATGGAACTCAGAATCCTCCAGCCTCTGCCTCTAATGGCTAGGATTAGACGCATGCCCCACACCCAGCTCAGAAATACTCTAAGGCTCTTTCTCTGGAGTGTCAGACATTTTCTTAGCTGCCTGCCTCATGATATAAAAAAGCCTTTGTTTCTGGGACGGTCTGAGTCTACAGCTACTGCTTAAAATGCAGCCCTGGAGTATCCTTTCCCTTTTACCGTTAGGGTGGGACCTGGAGCCTGGAAGTGTACCACCACTGAATTAATTGCACTCCAGCCCTTTTTGTTTTGGGTCAGGGTCTCACCCAGGCTGGCCTAGACCTCAAGATCTTCCTGCCTCTTCCTCCTATGTGCGGGACTCCTAGGCACAGGCCACCATGCCTGGTAGCTTTTAGATTCTAGAACCGAGTGCTGCTTCACTCCAAAGGGAGTAATGCACCCCTGGGCCGAGCAGGAGTTCCTTTTGGAGTTGAAGATCTCTCCTCTGTTGGATCAGTCAGGGTTACCATTCATGTAAGGTGGGATCAGGAGACAGAGCAATGGAAAGGGGCTGCCTGGAGAACACCAGGCAATCACTACGGTCATGATTACCACTGACTGTGTCACTTGAAACTGGCCTGCCTGGGAAATGAACCACTGTCTCTGTGGCCTGTCTGGTAGGTGTCGTGGAACTCTGACACCAGCTACTCCATTTTGATCTCTAGTCTGGTCTGCTGGGGCTCAGTGAAAAAACGTAGTCAGAAAGTAATGGGGTCCTGTAACTTTTAACACGAAAATGGTTACATCTGTTATTCCGTGGTTGTGAATGTTGGGGTGGAAGGTAATGCCACACACATGTGCTCACAACGACACACGCCGTATGGAATTATCATCACCTGTCATAGGGTAAGAACGCTAACACACCTGGCTTTAAGGGGTTTTAGAGAATGCACATTAGGAAACAAGCTTAGAACACAAGACAAGGGGAATTCGAAGGCTTTTTACTTTTCCTTCTTTTTTTCCTTGATCTCACTAAGAAGCTCAGGCTGGCCTAGAACTTGCTATGTAGTCCAGGTTGGCCTTAAACTTATAATCCTGCCTTTACTGCTGTGCTTTCCATCCATTTTGTATTGTCTGCCCAGCATGCTAAGACCCGGGTAGTAAACAGCAGGGCCAGGACAACTGCTGCATGGAACTCAGGTTTGCAGCTCAAGGTCTCTCAAGGTTATTTGTGGAACCAGTCAGCTTGAAGCTGGTCAGGGTCACTGCTGTGTGCTGGAAGAACCTCAAACCTTGCCTCCATGGCAAGGAGAAACCGACCAGCAGGTAGTCCTGAAGACTGAAGATGGGTGCTGCACGTGCCTGCTAGCTAACACTACCGAGACTGGAATCCACGGCAGGCGAGGCGGGCAGTTACTAGTCCCATCTCACAGAAGGACAGCGTGAGTGCAATGCCCCAGCCCTGGTCCCTTATCCTCACCAGAGCTCAGGTCTGGAGTCCTCTGTAAGAACAAAGATGCCCCTGGCACAAGGCAAAGGAACAGGATTGCTTTTTCTAATGATGTAGAGTAACACCTACTTATTTCTTAAAATGTTTATTATACATGCTGTTTTCCTGGAGAATCCAGGTGTTTGAAGTCGGAGCTGACAGGCACATTCAGCACGGTGAGGGTTAAGCCAGTGCCCTCTTCTCCTTGTAGGTCGCCATCATCTTCTTGATTTCAGCAATGGCTTTCCCTGGATTTAGACCCTGGAGAAAAGAGAAGACTGTCAGTAAGGTGTGACGGAGGGAACAGAGCTGGCCAAGTCCCTTCTCAGGAGGGGTGGCATGCAGATCCAGCCCTCGAAAGCCAGCAAGCCCACAAGGGCAGCCCTGCCCCCCCTTCTGATGTTTACAGGGGTCTGTTACACTGACTCCTGGCATGGCTCACTCCAGCAGGCAAACACGCCCATGGCAGACAGCATTCCCTGACTGCCCTAGACTCCCAGAGATACCCTGTCTCAAAACAAGACAAAACAACAACAAAAGAAATGTGAGATCTGAAGGTGCTGGGGTCTAAGCTGGGGAGGCTGAAAGCACAGCATATGAGGAAACAGAGTGACCAGGGAGGCCAAAGCTCAGAGTCCCAAAGCAGCTCTGAAGAAGAGATACACCTGTCACGCTGGCTCAAGCAGATCAGTGGCCAGAGGTGTGATACAGCTGAGGGACCCTGGCTCTGTGTCTCACAGACAAGACAGACAATGCTGGCTTCTGGCAGCATTCTTGTCCCCTACATCTCTGTCATCTACAAGTAAGACCTGCTGCCCCTCTTGGGACCTGGTAGAGTGTGTGACTAAGAGCCATTCAAGCCCCAACTGAGTAAACAGGGATTCCAGTCCCTCTCCACCTCCAGTGACTGTGCTATTCCCGCCCATACCTTGGGGCAGGTCCGGGTACAGTTCATGATGGTGTGGCAGCGGTAGAGAGAGAAGGGATCCTGCAGTTTGGCCAGGCGCTCCTCTGTGAAGTCGTCTCTGGAGTCGATCATCCAGCGATAGGCCTGGGAAAGCATGGCAGGGGGATGGTAGCTGAGTCAGCTGCTGGCCTGGACAGGCTTGGCTCAGGAGTGTAGGAGCCTTGCCATTGCCCTGTAGTTCTTGCCCACCATGCAGGAAGGCTCCGAGCTCTTTCCTAACTCGGTGTGTTCATGATCGTCATGAGCCTTTGATCCACCCTGTGCTTGGTACCTCGGTGCGTAATGACACGGTTCCGGCATCGGCTCATTCACATTGTCCCAGGTTCTAATTAGTGAGGGTAGGCTGCGCTAAACGCTTTTCCCTCTCCTTATAGCACCTGCCTGTGCTAGAACCTGCCACCGAATAAATGGATGCTTTGTTTGGGACAAGGGTGTCATTGTATAGCCCTAGCTGGCCTGGAGAACTCAGAGATCTGTCTGCCTCTGCCTCCTGAGTGCTGGATTTACAGGGATGCCTCAGGATGCCTGGCTTGTTTGTTATTTTAAGGCTCCCAGCCTGGCCTTGAACTCATCATCTTCTTGCTTCAACCTCTCAAGGGCTTTGGATTACAGGCATAATGAGCTATCATAGCCATCATGGACCGCTTGTCATTTTCCGTCAATCAACACATTCCCTGAGATGAGCGAACTCACAATGGCTCACCACAGCCTGGACCTGTTCCAGCTGTGTTGCCAAGACCTATGTGCTTTCCAACAACTCAGATCCTGGACAGCGAGCGAGCGGCACAGTTGAGTGTATTTGACTGCACATGGCATGGTCAACACTATTCTGTGGTCACACGGCCTTTAACTTCCTTTTTAATGGGAAAATGAGAAGCATGAAGTTGTCTTTCGACTTGCTTCAGTCTCTGAAAGCACTGACCACAAATCTGAAAGGAAGGCTTCCTTCCTGCCTTCTGATGAGCAGCTGCCCCTCAAGATGCTTTCCTTGCCTCACAGCCCCAGCCCAGGGATCCGGTTCACACCAGTTGTCCAGTGGGTCCCTCCCTTTGGGATGGTCCTCCTTGCTACAAAGGTGCAGTAAGATGAAACCTCAGATTTGCTGAGAGCCACCTGAGCAAGGCATTGGATGTACTGCATGTCACTGGACACCATCCCTCTGCAGACAGCTGCCTGCAGCAGGCCACCATCCTCAAGGACTTGTGGCTGCTTGAGTTAGGGAGCACTGTACCTGCATGAGAACTGCAGGTCCCAGGTACTTGTCTCCGTTCCACCAGTAGCTGGGGCAGCTGGTGCTGCAGCAGGCGCACAGGATGCATTCATACAGTCCATCCTGTGTGGAGAGAAAGGAAGTCAGGGACCAGGGACCAACACATGACAAAGTGCCAGCCTGCTATGTGCTTTCTGGTGAAAGGGTGGTTTGTGGTGGTGTAATAGATTCATAAAAAAATACCTTGTAATGAAATGCAAACCTCTGCTAGATCAGAGTTCAGGGCCCTTACATCCAACAACAGTGCATGTAGTTTTGATAATCAATAACCCCTCACAGACCTAAGAGTCATGAACAAGTTCAGGTTCCCAACCAGCATGCAGTCTGCAGCACAGAGGTCACTGAAGTGCCTTGGCAGTCTGCCCCGTGTCTCAGAGAAGACTGCTGAGCAGGCCTCAAGTTTCCACTGGGGCCTCTATCCTACAACTGCCCTCCACCCTACTGCTCTACTGCCATCTGGAAAGCACCCTCGCCAACCATGACAGTAGGTTTAAGTAATGACCAGCTTCTCCCGATCCTCGATGGACTGCAGATACTGCTGCTTGCCCTCCTGGGACTCATCCTTCTTCTTCAGATAGGGCTCAATGGATTTGTACTGTGCGTAGAAGTTACTCAGGTCCTGAGGGAAAGGAGAGGGCAATAGGAGAGAGGTCAGCTTCTACCAGGGAGGGCCTTCAGCTTGCTGTCAGTTCAGACACTGCACTTTCCCTCCCCATGATAGTCAGAAACCAAACTCTCAGAGGCTGAGATAAATCAAGGTTCTAGAAGGGGACATGGTCAGTGTTAGCCACACCAGCTGAAGACATGGCAACTGCAGTCCTTTCTCCCGCTGCCCCAAGTCAGGGAAGCCAGCAGAGAGAGGGGAGCTCAGCGCAAAGCCCACTACTGCTGCCTTCCTGCTGATCTTCCACACAAAGTCTCTGCAGTTAAGGCCAAGTCCTCTATTTCTGGGCTAGTTCAATTCTGGAGTTCTAAACCCCTATTTCCAAACAAGCCCTGCACTCTGAGCTTCAGAAGGACTGATTTCCAGGCATGTCACCTCTCATTTAGATTCTTCAAACACACAGAGGCCACACTGGTGTGGACCTGGGAAGGGGGTTCCTAATGTCTCTGGGGATACTGTGGAATTCCCCTTGCCATGAACACAGGGAGTGTCTGATTGTAACGTATACCACAGTAGCTACGGACACCCGGACCTAGCCTGCTCTGGAGAACAGAGGGCAGGCCATGCTAGCACCACCCCTGCAGGACACACCTGCACCGCCCCCAACAGCTGGGAGAGCCACAGACACTCACAGGGACTAGATCCTTGATCACATACATATGCGGAAGAGGGTAAATTTTTGAGACTTTGTTGAGGTCCGTGTCGATCCTACGAGTGCACGCCAGAGTGTTGCCTCCGTTGATGTTCATAGCACAAGAGCCACAGATCCCTGAGAGAGACACCAGGTGACCTCAGGCTCCCAATCCTTTCTTCTGGCCACACTGACCACCGTTAGTAGCTGTGCTAACAGGATGTCTTTTCTCCCTTCTCTTTCCTGCCTGGACCTCAAACTTGAACCAGGCCATGGGCTCTACCCACTAAGCTAAACCCTCAGTTCCTTGAAGCCCCAGCTGGCTTCTTCCATCTTCGATTATCCCAGGTTTCCACGGCTAGTGAGCAGCACAGCAGAGACAGGGAGACGGCCTCTGTGGCTGACTTCTGGTGTCCACCCCACTACAGGTCTTTGCAGAGTCCCATAACTCCACAGGCCCATTTCCCCCTCCCCTGTATATTAAGTTCATGTAGTCACCTACCCATCTCACATGAAGACACAACAGCGCTGGCTCACAGACGGGCTTCACAGCCACAAGGGCCACATGGGCCTCAAGGTACCATGTGATTGCCTTTTGTGTTTTTTCTTTTTAATTATTGTTATTAAATTAATTTTATTTTTGCCTAAAATCATATTTTAAAACATTTTCACTTTTGTTGCATTATCACTAGCAATTACTCCTCCCTCCCTCTCTTTTTCCATGACAGGATTTCTCTTTGGCTGTCCTGGAACTAGCTCTTGTAGACTCTGCCTCTCTCTGCCTCCTGAGTGCTGGGAATAAAGGTGTGTCCACCACAGCCTGGCTTTTCTCTTTCCCTCTTTTGAGACAGTGTCTCACTATGTAGCCTTAGCTGGCCCTGAACTTGATCTCAAAGACTCAGAGATTTTCCTGACTCTGCCAGTCCAGTGCTCCACACCCTCAGCTACATATTTTCAGATACACAGACTAATGCAGAGCTGTTAGAGCAGGACGTTGTCTTTCAGTCTCAACAGCAGCACCAGCACGTCACCCCGTGACAAGTGAGAGTCGAGAAGCCTCGGCAAGAAAATCTCACCTCTTGCTAAACAAAGAGCTCATAGTGAAAATGCTGGCTAGCCTGTCCTCACTGGTGCCAGTGAGCTCATGGCAGCTAACAGGAACCACGAGACAGAGGAACCTCGAGACAAAGATCTCAAGGGGAAACCAGAACTTGCATCACAGTTCAAACTTTGGAAGCCATTTCCCAGGAAAAAGAAGGTGATGTACAGCGTCTCTGTACATCCTCTATTCCCTCGCTGCCCACTCGGGCAGCCCCTAAAGCTGTACTAGTCTCAGCAGCAGGTTATCTCACCGTGCGCAACTGCCCTCCAGGCTGTTCCCAGAACCCCAGCCAAGGCCTAGTGATAACCAAAGTCATGCTCACCTTCTCTACATGATCTTCGGAAGGTCAGAGTGGAATCTATTTCATTCTTAATCTTGATGAGAGCGTCCAACACCATAGGTCCACACCTGATAGAGAAAAGGCCTCAGCTGCATTCACAAAGGTAGCATCCTTCGCTACTGTACAATGATCAGAACACCTAGATGCACGACCCATTCAGTACCACATCAGCACCAGATTTTTTTTCCTACAGTTTTATTTTTTACTTGCTTAAAGGTTTAATTACTGCAGTTATTTTTTTTATTCTTTTGTGTGTGTGCAGTGTCTGCATGTGCTGTTTAGAGTCTCCCTCTAATGCTCTGCTTTATTCCCTTGAGACAGACCTTTCACTGAACCTGGAGCGGCTGCTTTTCAGCTAGGTTGAGGGTCAGCAATCCCCAGACCTGGATCACCCTGGGTCTGCTCCCCCAGGAAATACAGGAAAGCATCTCCTGGCTTTCTCCATGGGTGCTGGGACCCAGACTCAGGCTTGCACAGCTAGCACTCTTACCCACTCAGCCATTTCCTCAGCCTGCTTTTCTCTTGTTCTGTTTTTTTTTTTTTTTTTTGAGATGGTGTCTCACTAGGTAGTCCAGGCTGGCCTTGAAATCAAGATCCTGATTTGGTAGTTAAAATAATACAGAACTACCACAAGAAATATGGTAAAGATAATAAAAGAAAATGAAACAGTCTAGAGATGACTGAGCAGTTAAGAGCACATGCCGTTCTTGCAGAGGACCTGAGTTCAGTTCCCAGTGCCCATGCTGGGTAGCTCATAACTGCCTGTGACTCAGCTCCAGGGAATCTAACATCCCTGGCCCTGCATGAGTCTCCCCGACAGCACCGATCTGTGACTCTCCATCTTCACAGCCTCGAAGTCTGTTTTTATTTGTTCATTTGAGACAAGGTCTCAGGTAGTCCTGGCTGGCCTTGAATTTGCGATGTAGCTGAGGATAACCTTAATTCCTGGTCTGCCTCTACTGGCCAAGTGATGGGATTATAGGTCTGGGTGACCATACCTAGCCAGTCTGCTTCCTTCACTGTTTTTTTTTTTTTTTTATATATATATATATATATAATTAGCAATCCTAGATCCCACCAGATTTTACTGAGGAGTGTTAATTAATGTCTCATTGTTTTTAGCAGGTGACCAACACGGCAGGTCCAAGCACTGGAAAGACGCTGCACACAGAATCTGGGATTCCTCTTCACTTCTTTCCAGGGTCCCCGCACTTTCCATGTCCCCTGCTTCCTCTAGTTTTAATCTTTCTGTTGCTACGCAGGCTGGGGCCTGACCTCATGGAGGAAAACTATGCAGCTCACAGTGGAGTCCACATTCTCCCAATATTTTTGTTTACTGCTGGTCACTTCCTAGTGCCTTCAGGTCATTCCTATCTGTTCCCTGGGGTCAGTCTGATGAAAGCCTATTCTAATATTCCTGAAAGGAAACGCAGTAATGCCTTACTTTAAAAAAAATTCTAGGCGGCTGGAGAGATGGCTCAGAGGTAAAGAACACTGGCTACTCTTCCAGAGGTCCTGAGTTCAATTCCCAGCAACCACATGGTGGCTCACAACCATCTGTAATAAGATCTGGTGCCCTCTTCTGTACTGTAGGTAGGATACATGCAGGAAGAACCCTGTATACATAAAAATAAAAATATTAAAAAAAAAATTCTGTATTTTTAGCCACATACTGAGGTGGGGTTTTTTTGTTTTGTTTTGTTGTCTCTCTCTCTCTCTCTCTCTCTCTCTCTCTCTCTCTCTCTCTCTCTATTTTACTTGAGACAGGGTCTATGTATCTATCTTACTTGAGACAGGGTCCCACTATGTAGCTCTGGCTGTCCTGTGGCTCATGCAGACCAGACTGGAATCAAACTTTTTACTTTGTTTTGTTATTTGTATCTCGCTCTCGCTCTCTCGTCTTTGTCTCCTGAATGCTGGGTGTGTACCACCATGTCTGGTCTGGTTTACTGAGTTTTGATTTGCACAGTTTATCTCTAATTATTTGGCAATATTTTTTTTCCTTAATAAAACAGTTACCTATGAGTGTGATTTGGGGCTGAGGATGTAGTTCAGTTGCCAAAGGGCTTCTATAGCATGCATGAAGCTATGGATTTAAACCCCAGTACCTCACAACTATAATCCCAGAATTTCGTAGGTAGAGGGTGGAAGATCGTAAGTTCAAGGCCTTCCTCAATTATAACATGAGTTCAAGACCAGCCTGGGCTGTAAGACTCTCTCAAAATAAAAAACAGAAAAAGAAAAAGAAAGAAGGAAAGAAAGAAAAAGAAATTTGGAGAACACAAGGAAGGAATTTTTCAGTGGTTGGTATCTGGTGTTTATCTTTCTCAAATAGACATCTACCTGACTTTAAAAACAGAAGACAGATTCCAAAACATTAGAAAATCAGGTTTTTATGTCTCTTAGATCCTGAAAAGTATGTCCCTATATCAAATTATGAGTTCCCCTTTAGAGAGGGGGCATAGCTCGGTGGTAAAACGTAACATACATGAGGTCCTGGGTTCAGTTCTGGCACCACAAACCAGACCTAACCATGAACCAAGCATACCCTCCTGGTCTGCTCCTTACCAAGCACCTGGCCGGCACAGACACTTACTTATTCAGATCAACTTCGTAAGTCTGCATTCGGGGTTTATCTCCAGTCTTGTCTGGGTCCCATCGGTAAATGGCAAATTTTTTGACTCGGGGAGCTGCAGCAGCAGCTGTCTGTGCCCCTCGGCAGGCCTGAAACTTGAAAAAGCCCAGAAAAAGAAGAAAGAAAAACATTTAAAAATGCAAGGTACTTCTTTCCACTTAGCTGGCATGATAAATGTGTTATGGGTGAAGCGTGCTGCTATGCCAGCCATGGCTCAGGGCATAGAGACACAGAATTTAGTAAAACAAAGCCTTTTTTCCAAGGAACTTATTTTAAGGTGACAGTGAGACAAAAACATGTCTGAAATAGGGCACAGAGTGACCTAGTCTGAAAAGCCAATAAATAAATAAGAAGCAGAAAAGAAAGCACCCCTCCTAAACCCAGGGTAAACTCATACTGAAAAAAATAAAAAACTTGGTAAGGAGAACAAGATAAAGAATGCCCGAACACATAATAAACTTAGGGAACAAATAAGTTCTGCCCTGTGACGGCCCTACCACACCTCAGCAGAATGAAACCTCAGCCACAGGGCCTTGGATCTACTCCCCTTGTTGGGAGTACAGGCATGCCCCACAATGCCTGGTTCATGTGGTGCTGTGGATTGACAGACACGCATCATTACGCCCAGCTTTTATGTGGTTTCTGAGGAGCCAAATTCAGGTCATAAGGCTTATAAAGTGTTCTTACCAATGAGCCATCTCCCTGACCCCTTTAGTTTTAGAAAGGGGTTTTCAAGTGGCTCTGAACACACTATGTAGCTGAGGATGACCTTGTACTTCAGAGTGCTTAAACTGTAGGTGTGGACCTTTGCGGTTGTCTGAGGAGCTGGAACGAGAACTCAGAACCCTATATGCTTGGTAAGAACTGAGCTCCATCCCTAGCCTTGTCCTCTCCTCACATGACACACGCCTGGAGGTGGGCAGGTTACATTTACACCTCTCAGCACGCCTTGTGCAGGCCTCTGTGCACAGCTTCTGACACAGGCTTAGCAAGGACTGAGCAAACGCTGAACAGTACACGACACCCAAGCTGGCTCATTAAACGGTGTTATTTAGTCACACAGGCTGCTGCAGTGCAGGCTGTGTCAATCACCCGAGACGCTGACGGCACTCCCTGAAGCCCTGTCCCCTATCAGCAGGTGAAACAAGGCAGAGTCCACAAGCTTTCTGTGGTCCTGCTACTGGGAGGGGACGAGGACTTTGATGGAGCCAATATCAATTATAAACCAAGTCTCAATTTGTCTACAGAACGATACAAGACATGTCTCAAGGTGGCTAGGGCATTTACGGTTTGCAGGTTAAAAAAATACTCCCCTACCTGAGGCTTAAAATACATTTAGGAGGGCTGGAGAGATGGCTCAGTGGTTAAGAGCACTGGCTGCTCTTCCAGAGGTCCTGAGTTCAATTCCCAGCAACCACATGGTGGCTGACAACCATCTGTAATAAGATCTGGCGCCCTCCTCTGGCGTGTGGGCATACATGGAGGCAGAATCGTTGTGTACATAATAAATAAATAAATCTTA
>NW_026067894.1:1051680-1061368 GCF_014885135.2 Alexandromys fortis
AGCCAGGCGATGGTGGCGCACACCTTTAATCCCAGCACTCGGGAGGCAGAGGCAGGCGGATCTCTGTGAGTTCGAGACCAGCCTGGTCTACAGAGCTAGTTCCAGGACAGGCTCCAAAGCCACAGAGAAACCCTGTCTCGAAAACAAAACAAAACAAAAAAAAAAACATTTAGGGGCCTGAAGCTTAGGAGGTGGAGGCAGAAAGATCAGGAGTTCAGGGCCAACCTGGGCTATACGATACTGTTTCAACACCACCACCCCTAAGAAAAAGAAAGTGGGGAGAGGGGAAGCGGGTTAATATATAAAATGAAAAGTAAATTTTTTAAATTAAAATATATAAAAAAAATCTTAAAAAAAAGAAAGTAAACATGAAAATTACATCTCACCTCCCTATCAATCTGCATAAGCACCAAGGGAAGTTTTCTCCTGGGAAGAAACCCCAGCCCCATTCCACCCATTCGCTGCAGCTGCAAGACACTCTTGGCCAATGTCCTCTGAGATATATATAAAAATTGTTCACTTGAGACAGACTTCCTGTGTAGGCCAGTTTTGAATTCTAAATCCTCTTGCATCCCCAGCACTGGGACTCCAGGCGTGTACTAGTGTGGGCTCCAACCATCTTAGCTCACTTAATAATAACCTTGTTCTTTGTTTTGTTTTCATTAGGTAGGGCAGAAGCCATCACAACATAGTTACTGGGTAAGGACATAATTTTATGAGTTTTAACAAAGTAGTATTACCATAATTAGAGTATTCTTGCCCATCCAAAATGGTCTCTTTTTCATCATCCCATGTCCACTTTTTCACTCAAAGTAAAGACTTGGTGTTGCCAGGAAGTGGTGGTGCACTCCTGTCACTTGGAAGGCAGGAGCAGGTGGATCTGTGAGTTGGAGGCCAATCAGGGCAGCCAGAGGCTAGCCTGGTCTAAAAAGTGAGTTCCTTTAAAAAATAACCTGAGATAGCCAGGTGCAGAGCCGCACACCTTTAATCCCAACGCTCTAGACGCAGAGGCAGGTGGACTTCTGTGAGTTGGAGGCCAACCAGGATGGCCAGAGATACAATGTAAGACTCTGCCTCCCCACACCCCTGGGGACCGGAGAGTTAAACTGCTCACAACCTGTAATTCCATTTCTAGGGGCTTCTATGCCCTCTTCTGGACTCCACAGGCAACTACACTCACACACACATATATACATAACTAAAAATACAAGTAAAAACAGGTCAGTAAGACTGCACTTACCACCAGCCTGACAACCTGAGTTATATGCCTAGAATCCACATAACGGTGGAGAGAACTGACTCCTATAGGTTGTCCTCTGATCCCCACATGCACACCTAGGCACGTGTGTACCCCCATACACAAAATAGAGAACACATGACGATTTTTTAGTTTGGAAAAATTATAGACAACACGCATCTGTAACAGCACTGAGTTTCTTTCCTGATGGAAACACCTGGATGTCCGTCCTACCACAGCCACTTTGCCATCCTCACTCTGTAGCACCCAGGGACCACCATCTGCTAGCCCTACAGTCAGTTTGGGGTGAACCTCGGCATTATAGAAACGTAACTGCCTAATGCAGGGGTCGGCTGTTTTTGTTTTACACTTAGACTGGCCCACACTCACTATACAGCTGAGAATGACCTAGTGTTTCTACTCTCCTGCATTCACTTCCCAAGTTACGGGATTAAGGTGGGCATTCCTGGCCCTGGCTTTGGTTGCTTTTTGTTGTTGTTGGTTTTTATGTGTGTATCTTTTTGAGATAACAAGCTCTAGTGCAGCCCAGGCTGGCCTTGAACATGCTTTTGCTCTGAGCGCTAAGACAATACTACACACCGAGTTATGGTCCCACAGTATGGAAGGCGAATTTGCCAGTACCCTCAGAGGGTGGTAAGAGCCCCCATGCTCAGCTGATTCCCTCCAGGCCTGCTGGGATGACAGGTTACCTGCAATGGAGCCTCACATCACCTTTCTCCTATTTAAATACTTGTTTCTACAAAGACATTTGATCAGGTACACTTTTCAAAAGGGACTAGGTTTAGACTGAAATTGATATAGGATTTTTAGATTTATTTAGCCTTTTTTTTTTCTTTAGATAAGTCTTCACATAGCCCAGACATGCCTCAAATTTACTATGTAGACAAGGACCTTAAACCCCTGATCTTCCAGTCTCCACATTCCAGGTGGGTCACCACCCATGGCTATGAATCAGCAAGTATCCTGTTGTTTTGAGACAGGGTCTCACATCTAGACCTGCTGTCCTGGAACTTGCTAGTAGACCAGGCTGGCTTTGAACTCACAGAGATCTGCCTGCTTCTGCCTTCTGAGTGCTGGGATTAAAGGTGTAGTACACCACCACGCTAGTCTATTTCATGTGTATGCAGCGCGTGTGTCACATGGTGCCTGTGGGGGCCAGAAGAAGGCAATGGACCTGCGAAAGCTGAAATTACAGGTAGGTAGCTATGAGTGACAGGTGGCTCTGAGTGACAGAACATGCATGCTGGGAAATGAACTGCAAGTGTTTTTGACAGCTGAGCCACCTCTAGTCCTGGAGTTGTGGTTTTCAGAAAGATAGGATAAATTACACATGCTCGTGCACTGAGCACAATGATGTTGGCAGAGGACAAATCAACTGTGTATGGATGAGGGGAGAATTAGCAGAGGGTCTGGTGAACAAGTGAGAAAAAACAGAATGGACATCATCAGCACGTGGTGTCTCGTTAGCCCCACCCTGAATCCCCAGTAATAGGAAAGAGAAGACGGTGACTCTCTCAAGAAGCCTGTGTCCACTCAAAGGTGTTTTTTTTAAGCCTTTTTCTCCCCTAATGTGGATTTCTAAATCTATAATAAAACTTTTTTTTTTTTTTAAAAAAAAACGTTTTATTTATTATGGTTGTGTGTGTGAAGTTGGTGGTGAGGATGTGCTCTCGTGTGGTGGTCAGGAATGCTCTGTGTAGTAAGTTCCCTCTTTCCACCTTCATGTGAGTTCTGGGGATGAACTCAGGTCATCAGGCCTGAATAACGAGCATTTTCCCGCAGCAAACCTTCTCCTCAGCTCTTAGAGCTCTTCCTAATAAACTCCTCCGTTGCTTTTAAAGAAGACTGCGTGGACAGGGAGGTGGGCCAAAGCACCAAGTCTCCCATGGGAGTAGTGACTGCGGATACATTTGCAACTCGGTCTTTGCCTCTAGTGGGTGTGCAACAAAGGAAGAATGTTCTAGACAGCCCTGGAGGAGATGAACTTCACGGCCCATGACTGCAGCAAGGTAATGAGTGACCGGACAGACACAGAAGAGAAGGGAGAATTGCAGCCACATGGAAGGGCTGTTGCTATTCCTCTGGCTTCCTCAGGGGCAGGCTTGAAACTAGACAAATTACACAGCTACAGGAGGGAAGGTGGGCGAGGCTAGGAAGGACACCAGGCCTGGACAGACTGAAGGTGCAGGCTTGTATCTGATATGTGCCCTGTCACCTTTGAGCTGTGTGCTCTTCAGAGAATTACTTAGCCAATCTACCCCATTCCTCCTTCGCAAAGGGGGGGGGGGGAGGGACTGATACCTACTTCACAAGGAGCAAGTCAAACTCCTGGCAGAGCTCAGGAGACAGTCTCTGCCTTTCAACACTGGCAGCATTTTCAGGCCTCGGATTATTCTGATTGGCAGATGGGCATTCTAAACCTTACCGATCCCAGGAGCAAAGAAACAGAGCTGTAAATGGCAGCTTTGCCCTCCTGGAGTCCACAGTCCAGATGAAGAAATAGGAGCGCTATTAACAGTTAACCCATCGCAGTTAAACACTTGCAGGCAGAACTGCAGTCTGGGGGTGCAGTCCACACACAGAGGTTCAGAACCCGAGCCCAACAGCAAGCTCAGTGGGGTCCTCGGGAATATGAATAAATACACCTTCCCACAGGGAGGACACCTCTCTCTCTCACTGTCCTGGGGAAGGTGGCAAAAGGCCTCTCTTGAAACCCTCACACCGACCGTTTTCTACAGTTTATTCTAGGAAGCCCCTCTTAGAACTTGCTCCTAGTGGTGGGGCTCTCACAACTTAACTGCTGCCTCAGCAACTCAGAAAGAGGCTGGTGAACAAGGTCACCGGGAATCGATAACTGGAAAACCCATCAGGAGCCTCTCCTTCCTTGAGAAAACGGATGCACCCCTTCTCAGCAGACGGATTGCCGATAGCTCTTCAACTAGAGTAGAGGCCTCGTGAAATTTCCCCTATTTATGCTGGCATGTGAACTGGTGCTGTCCAATCCCATGTTGTCAACACTAAACACACGTATGTATAAGCAACACTACACGGACTCAAGAGATCGTATATGTGTCTCTGCATATGCTTAGCAACAACAATTAAAGCCATGCATGTGAGAGGGAGCGGGGAGCATGGGAGGGGAGGGAGGGGTGGGAATGATGTAAACACAGCACTCATGTATGAGATTCTCAACCACAGACACAGAATCATTAACTGAATCCCCAGGACGTCAGCCCAAGGCTCTGGCAGGCACTGTTTTACTGTTCTTTGAGACAGGGTCCCAAATAGCCCAGGTTAGCCTTGCACTCCACATGCAGCCGAGGATGTCCTTAAGCTCTTGATCTTGCTGCCCCAGGCTCCTGAGTGCTGGGTGGCAGGTGTGTGCCAGTGCACCTGACTCCGGACCCTTCCTACTCAGGAAGAGATGAAGAGGTGGGCAGTGGGGGCACACGCCTTTGATTCCCAGCACTTGGCAGGCAGAGGCAGGGGAGAAATCTCTGAGTTCAAGGCCAGTTCCAGGACACCCAGGGCTACAAAGAGACACTGTCTCCAAACAAACAAGAAAGAGAAATGCAGAATGAACGCTTTGTTAGGGTCACATCCAGTAGGTTGCAGAGAGCCGGGCTTACAAGAGGGGTGGAGTATGGACTGTGTCCTGCTGCATAGCAGGCACTTAAGACACAGAGAGATCAGCAAAGTCAAGAGAAGGAACTAATACTTCTATATGCTGATCACACATCAGAGTTCTGTTGCAGGGCCAGATGTGGTGGCACACACCTTGAATTCCAGCATGGGGGAGGCTGAGGCAGAGGGATTTCTGAGTTCTAGGACTGTAGGGTGGCCAGGGCTGCTTAGAGACCCTGTCCAAAACCAAACCAAACCAAAAACAAGGCTGGAGATGTGTCTCAGCGGCTGGGAGAGGGGCAGGGGTCCTGCTCATATGGTGGCTCATAACCACCTGTAACTTAGGTCCTAATCTCCCTGGATACCAGATAGGCACATGGTGCTCCTACATACGTGCAAGCAGACACTCATACACCAAACTTTAAAACAAAACAAAAAACTGGATAAGCTGATGGGAGCCTCGGTTTTCAAATCTCTAAGAAGCTCAGAGTTCCAGCTGCCCACCTTTAACGGGCTCTGTCCGGGAGCCCAGAGGAGCCAACAGACTGGACGGGATTCGCCAATCTTTAGCCCCTTCTGGAAGCAGAGGCCGCTTGGCTGGCCCTTCTAAACGCTCCCACTGAAAAAGCACGCCTGCAGGGTGCAGCTCCCCGAGGATACAGCCTGTGACAGCTACTACAGCAGCAGAAGCAGCCCCGGGCTCTGCCTGTGTCACCCCGTGCCAACGGTGTGACATCAGAGCCGCTACACACACTTTAAGGAACCGGGTCTCGCCTGCAGACTTCCACAGGCCGGGCTCCGAGCCTTTCCAGGTCGTTTCTTCCACCTCCCCTGTCCCTGAGGGTCTGGAGCGTGGCTCCCCAGCCTTACCGACCCAGACCAGCCTGCCCTGGCCGCGCGACCTGGCCTCCCGGGTGCCACCCTAGGCCCCCCTTACACACAGGGCTGAACAAGTCCTAATTTCTGGATTTGAAGTTGGGGGCCAACAACCGGGCGCTGGCCATATGACCTTGAGATGCCCTCCCTGACCTCCGTTTTTCCGCGGACCTTTTCCACCCTCTGCCCGGCCGCTACCCTCCGGCTTCAGCGAGGCGCCGGAGGACGAACTGACAGGATGCTCCGGGGCAGGGCGTAGGTGAGCCGCCCTCCCCCGAGGCCCGGCCCCGGGCTCCCTCCGCCTCCCCGCGGCCTCTCCACTCCGAGCAGCTTCGGTGACGGGCACGGTTCCCCACTGAACCACGGCCCCGGGGCTCACCTGCAGGCCGACTCGGCCGAGAGCCGTAGCCGGGAAACCGCGCTTCAAGGAGACCCCAACCGCCGCCGCCATCTTTGCTCGTGACGTCAACCCCACCCCTTAGCCTCCGGCATCCCGTCGAACACCGCGGTGGAAGCCGGCATCTCACCCCGAGGCCCGCTAGCCGCCGAAGAGCCGACGAATGGGAGGCGGCTTCCGGTGTCCCGGCGAGCCGACGGGAAGCGCGCGTGCGCAGTAGCGGTCAGCGGGCTGCTGGTCCGCTGGGCCTTGGGTTCCTAGGGTGACCTTCGCAGTCTAAGGGGCCAGAGGGAGGGTGACCTGGATGGGGCGGAGACTTCCAATTTTGTTCAAGGCGGTGATTTCAACCTGGCGAAGGTGGCGCACACTTTTAATCCCAGCACTAGGGAGACAGAGGCAGGTGGATTTCTGTGAGTTCAAGGCCAGCCTGGTCAACAAGAGCTAGTTCCTGGACAG
The DNA here is from genome assembly GCF_014885135.2 of Alexandromys fortis. NCBI lineage: Eukaryota > Metazoa > Chordata > Mammalia > Rodentia > Cricetidae > Alexandromys > Alexandromys fortis. The sequence goes on from NW_026067894.1 coordinate 1,058,292, forward strand.
GCTCCAAAGCTACAGAGAAACCCTGTCTCGAAAAAAACAAAAAGCAAAAAAAAAAAAAAAAAAAAAAAATTCAATCCCTTTCCACTTGCAAGAGTATCTGTCAGTCATCTCTGGCTCTTGTCTGATCAGGTTTGTTTGTTTGTTTGTTTGTTTGTTTTGAGTCCCTCATCTCCTGGCTGATCAGAACAGTTGGTGAGTGATTGAGGAGATCACAAAGATGACTGACAAAGGTGTCACTCATCCATTTATCCATAAATATGTACATAACCCGCATGATTGGAATCCTAGCAATTGGCAAGTGGAAGAAGGAGGAGCATCCGGATTGTCTTTGGCTGCCGTAGCGAGGTTGGTCGAGGCCAGCCTGGGATACATGGGACCATGCCTCAAAACACTCCAAACACTCAAAAACAGGGCTGGAGAGATGGCTCAGCCGTTAAGAGCATTGCCTGCTCTTCTGAAGGTCCTGAGTTCAAATGTGGTGGCTCACAACCATCTGTAATGAGGCCTGGTGCCCTCTTCTGGTCTGAAGGCATACTTGCAGACAAAATATTTTATACATAATAAATAAATATTGGCCGGGCGATGGTGGCGCACGCCTTTAATCCCAGCACTCGGGAGGCAGAGGCAGGCGGATCTCTGTGAGTTCGAGACCAGCCTGGTCTACAGAGGTAGTTCCAGGACAGGCTCCAAAAGCCACAGAGAAACCCTGTCTCGAAAAACAAACAAACAAACAAACAATAAATAAATATTAAAAAACACTCAAAAACAGAACCAAAGCAATCAGAAAGTAAGGGGTGCCTGGTAGTGATAATCCCAGCACTTCGGAGGCAGAGGCAGGCAGATCTCAGTTAGTTTGAAGCCAACCTGTTCTAAAAAGGGAGTTCCAGGAGAGCCAACTTGGTTACATAGAGAAACCCTGTATCGAAAAGCAAAACAAACAAAAACCAAAAAGTAAGTAAGTAAGTAAGGCTATGTAGCTGGGGCCTGGCTCTAGGGTGAGCCAGGCACTCACCTAATTCCTGGATAACAATGACAGAAAAGCTGGGTGATGTGGCCTAGGGTGTCCACTTAGGAGAATGACCTTGAACTTCAGAGAGTGCTGGCCTTCCAGATGTGTACCATCACGCCTGGTTGCACAAGCTCACCCCTGAGCACTGCCCACTGAGCTGTCCCGGAGTTTGTTTTCTAAGTTTCCTTTACTCATCTGAACCGTTTGTTTTCTAAGTTTCCTTTACTCATCTGAACCGTTTTATCGAGCATCTTCTATGGATTCTTTCAGAGTCGCTCTGACTTGGGATTTGACTTCCTTGGGCAGGTGTGATCTTGGTGTCCCAAGTCACTTGATCTCTTCAGCCACCCAGTGACTTTGCTGGTCCCCTGTTTCCAGAAGGAATGATTTCATTCCTCCCCGCTCACTTTTGGCAAAGGAAGAGCGCCGTTTATAGTCTTGTGGTTTCTTCACTCCAGCTCACTTAGATGCCACTGGAGAAATTAAGATGGCAGAAGGAATGGCTAGATGGGGCCAAGTTTCTGAGACCTTTACCTGAACCTGGCTTCTCTGCCTCCTCAAAGGGGGTGTGGTGAGGTATGAGCTCCAGGAGGTTGCCTTAACTGCTTCCCTTGAGCCCATGTGACCTTGGACAAGTCCTTCTCCACCTCTGTCCTGGCCTGAATCAGCGGATTTAAGGTTCCAAGATTGATGTGGTTGCTGTCTTGTGCAAAGGAAGGTGGAAGTCACCTTGCCTATCCAGGGAGCTGGCTCAGCACTGGGATAGGCTACCCCAGAGGACCTTTGGGTCACCCAAATTGGCTGGGGTTGTAGAAATCCCGTCCCTTTCTTTGCAAGTCCTCCAGAGCGTCAAAGGCGGTGTTTCTAGAGAACTGGCCCCCCACCCCCCAGCCATTTTCAGCCATCATGTCAAAGACAGACACCACCCACACATGAGTGGCTATCCTTTCACTTTGCCCAGGTCACCTTGGCAAAAGCAGTCTGGGGCCAACAAATGTGAGACCTTGATTTATGGAGGGGCTCTTGGTGCCAGTGTGCCCACACACTCTGCAGGCACATCATTCCTGGGCTTCATGGGGATTTGGGAAGCTCAGTGTTATGGAGGGATAATAAATTCCTGGGCGGCTCTACCTCCGCCCTGAGCTTTGGGCTTCCGGAAAGGCACATGTGCCATAGGACTTAAAGGTCTTCGTGGTCCACTTCTGATTTATGTTCCCAAATTGCCCTTGCCACAAGAGCATAGGGCTTGGGGGCTGGTTGGTTGCCATCCATTTGGAGGGTGATCTATTGCTTTTCATCAGTCATTCCGATGGGCGCCCCGGGCTTACACAGAACCTCACCTCATCGCCTGCAAATGTGTTTACATCAACAGTCTCCTCTGGCTCTCCTGACAACCCAGTGGGGTGAGAATGACTGTCCCCATTTCAGACAGTCTCCGAATAAGAGGAAATGGGGGCAGCCTAGGGAGGAACTTCTGTTTGAGGAACTCTTTCCTCCTCCAGGGCTAGAAATTGAGTCCAGAAGCAAATGTGAATGCCAAGCTGGGTTTTGATAGCTCAAGACTGCATTCTAAGTCCTCAAGAGGCAGAGGCAGGAGGATTGCTAGTTCCAGATCAGCCTGGACTACATAGTGAGAACCTGTTTCCCAACCCTCCGAAAAGAAAAAGGGGGCCAGTTGGTACTGGTGCATGTCTTTAATCCCAGCAGTCGTGAGGGAAAGGCAGATAGATCTCTGTGTTTGAGGCTAGCCTGCTTTACAGAGTGAGTTCTGGCTACACAGAGAAACTGTTTTTTTTTTTTTTTTTAAAGATTTATTTATTATGTATACAACATTCTGCCTCCATGTATGCTGACACACCAGAAGAGGGCGCCAGATCTCATTACAGATGGTTGTGACCCACCATGTGGTTGCTGGGAATTGAACTCACGACCTGTGGAAGAACAGCCAGTCCTCTTAACCACTGAGCCATCTTTCCAGCCCCGAGAAACTGTTTTGAAGAAACAAAACAAAACAAAAAGAAAAGAAGGGGTCCCCATCCCCTTTAAACTCAGCATCAAATGATTCGCT
>NW_026067894.1:1061410-1097508 GCF_014885135.2 Alexandromys fortis
CCCCCCCCCCCCCCCCCCCCGCATCGCCCAAGATGCTCACACCCACTCGGATCAATACTACCCTCTGTCAGCATCCGTGGTGAAAAGCTGGCATCATCCTTGGTCCCACTTTTCCTTCCACATCCCAGCAATCAGCCATTGCACCACAGCCTCCGGCCCCTGTGGCCCCTCTAGTCACATCTGTCCATCCTTCTTCGCTGGTCACCTCTGTTTCTCCGTGAAGCTCCTTAGCTTGGATCGGGAATATCCTATTTCCTTGACCTATATATCTATCAACAAAGTCTCTTTATTAGCCCAGCCTGGCCCAGAATTCTCAAGCCTCCCAAGTGCTGGGGTTACAGATGTGGGCCACCTGCCTGATCCTTCCTCCTTCTCAGTCATGGGGAAAATTCAGATCCAACTTGGTCCTTTCTTAGATAATAACTCCTTGACCACTCCCAACAAAATATCCTATCCACAGACCACCAGTCCAGCTTGTACCTGGTTTGGTAATGTCCTACTTCTGTATCTGTACACCCAACTGGGGACATTGTAAAGGCCTGGCCTCTTTCTTCTATTTTATTTTCTTCACCAAATTTATTGCTATCTCCAAATCTGTTTTGAGTTTGTTCTTTCTTGGTTTTGTCTGGGGTCAGGGTCTGGCTGTATAAGCTGACCTCAAACTTAGGATCCCCTACTTTGTTAGCAGAGGATCATAGTATCTGTTTTAGATCCTCTTTGGCTTTTGAATTCTTTATGACTGTGTTGATTGCAAGAAGTTTTCAGAGGCTGTGTCTCTTGTTCACGGTCACGTCTAGAGCCCGGCTCAGTGGCCTGCACAGCAGCAGTTGGCTAACAAACAAGGAATGAACAAATTTGTCTTCAATTCCAAAGTGCCTGGCTGGGGATGCAGAACGTAGTAGGTGTGCTGCTGAGCGGGTTGGCTGAACAAAGGGATGAGGAATAAGAGAGGTGAGTTGCTTCCTTGTAGCAGTGAGCGAAGAGACTGAGGGGCAGGTTGGGTGTTTAGGAGAGCAGGAAGCCATGTGGAGACTTGGGCACCACAGTTTGCAGTGCCATGACTAGGGTGGGGACCAGGGTAAATGATGGTTTCCAAAGTTTATTATAACCGGGTGGTAGTGGTGGTGTACACGCCTTTAATCCCAGCTCGGGAGGCAGAGGCAGGCAGATCTGTGTGAGGCCAGCCTGGACTATACAGTGAGTTCCAGGAAAACCAGGGCTACACAGAGAAACTCTGTCTCAAACAAAACAAAACAAGGGGCTGGAGTGACAGCTCAGCAGTTAGGAACACTTGCTCTCTTTTCAGAGGACTTGGGTTTAGCTCTCAGCACCAACTTGGTGGCTCACAATCATCTATAATTCCAAGTCCAGGAGATCTGATGCCTTTTTCTCATCTTCAAGGGCACCAGGCATTCATATGATGTAGATACATATATGCAGGCACAACATTCACACACATAAAAATTAAGTAAATAAATCTAAACAGTTTTCTTTAAAAGTTTATGGTAAATCAAACAGGAACATTTTAAGTAGAGACACCATTCTCTAGGACTGCTGGAAGCTGAGCACAGGGACCTGTGGAAGTCCGGGCTCTACAGTGAGCAACAGCCCCAAGCCCCTCCCTGACTCCTTTGCATCTTAGCCACTTAGCTCTTGTTGGCTCCCAAGAGTGTTGAGGAACTTCACGGTACATCAGGGCATCGGGTACCTCTTTGGGAAACAGAATAGAAGGAAGGAGAGCCTGGACGGGTCAGGGATGGAGAAAAAGGAAGTCTGTGTGATCAGCCAGCCAACACGCAGGTCTCCATCTGATTCAATCCATGCCCTGCACCCACACCCCATTAAGCAGGGTACCCCTTGTGGAACCTGAGTCTCCTCAGCCCTGGAGCCTCCCTCTGGCTACAGCAAGAGGAGCTCTATCTCTGGCTCAATTATCTAAGCAGGCCTGTGGCTTCTGAGCTTGGCAAGAGGCTGACTCTTTCAGGAACACGTCTGCTCTCTGTCTGGGCTATTTTACTTCTAGGGCACACTCTTACAAGCTGAGAGGATAGCTGGCGGGTCCAGAACCAGAGGTGACACAGCAGAGCAAATGTCAACTCCCCCACCTCCTGTCCTGATCCTTTCCCTCCTCCTGTCCTGATCCTTTCCCTCCTTTGCTAGGCTCTCAGAGAAGCCCTTTCCCTCCTCCTAGCCACTGGATGGCGTCGCTGCCCGGCCTACGACGCTGGTGCTGGGAGGCTGCCTCTACTGACAGCATCCACACTTGCAGGATTTCCCGGGTGCTGATCTCTAAGCAAATGCTTCGGTTCTGTTTGCTTCATAAGCATTATGACAAACCCACAAGGTGAGAGTGACGGTTCTTCATTTGTTTCTGAGGCTACTGAGCCTCAGCAAAAGGTCAGTTACTCACCCAGGTCACACAGCTTGGATGGGCAGCATCTTCTGTGTCTCTATGTCTGGACTGTGGGCTCAGGGTCCATGAAGGCAAAGTGGTGGCTGCAGTCGCTGTAGTTCACCTCTAGGGGGCACCCCGACCCACAGCACTGCCCAGCACTCTAACAGCTGTTGCCAACTTGCCCTTAGAAAATGCTTTATCTAAACCCCTTTCTTTTATCCTGTGCAAGCCCCACCATATAATTAGACTTCTCAAAATATGCTCTTCGAGTGGAGTGAGGCAATAGGGCCACAAGCGTCTCCCATTTCACGAGCTGTCTCTATGGAATTAATTTCCCCGAGCAAAGAGTCACGAGCCATCCGTGCTCCAGCTGGACCTGCAATTCACACAGCTCAGGTCAGCTCAGCTGCTGGGACTTAGCATGTGGTCCAGGGACTTCTGGGGGGACTGTCCCCCCGCCAAGCACCAAGTACACACATACATTTAGAACCCATCCACCCTGTGCCTCCTTGCCCTTCCACCAGCCTGACGCCTCCCAGCCCCTCCCACTTGCCTGCCGCCCCTGCAGCCCCTCCCACCTGCCTGCCTATGTTTCAAAAAGCTGTAATGACCGTCTTGCAAAACTACCTGTGTTCAAAAGGTTATCATGACTACTCTCTGTCATGACTACCTTTTTAGGATCACCTTGTTACGACCTCCTTGTGGTCATGTCTTTGTTTCAGAGGTTGTTGTGATCAACTTATTATGCTATGTCCTGCTCCTGTAACCCAGCCTATTTCCCCCATTTGGAAACCCTTACTCCTGAGCTATAAAAACTCCGTCTTCCTCATGTCCAGTGACGACCTCTTGAACCCCACCTTAGGGGGAAACCGCCCATGTATACACATTTTTAAAAAAAAGCTTGCTTCAATTAATTGCTTGCTCCAGCTAATTTGGCCATGATTAGTTGGGTCAGTGGTCTTTCTCCTTGCATCTTTGAGATAAACACTAGAAAGGGAAGAAACTGACTTTCCCTCTTCCGTGGGCGTCTGAACAGATGATTCAGTTTCGTTCCGATGTATTTTGTGAGCACAGACCAAATGCCTGGAATAGCCACCCATAGGAAACAGAAAGGCAAAGGCATCCAATCCACTTTCCCTGAGCAGTAGCCTGTGGAAGGGGTGGGTCTTGACGGACGTGTGGGCCTGAGACTGTTGATCTCTTGGGTCTCGACCAGGGTTGTAATAAAATAAAGATGGCCTTGGGACCGGAGAGATGGCTGCTCTTCCAGAGGACCTGGGTTAGATTCCCAGCACCCACATGGCAGCTCACCACTGTAACTCAGTTCCAGGGGACCAGCTCCCTCTTCTTGCTTCTGCAGGCACCACACGTGCATACATGCAGACAAAGCACCCATGCAAACGGTGATGAGAAAGAAGACTGAGAACAAGTACCTCCTCTTCCCTGCAAGACAACCTTTGACATTAAAACACAGAATCAAGTTATTCTGGGCATACGAGGAGAAAGAGGGCAGAGGTGAGGGTCATGATTGTCTTTCCATAAGATGGTGGGGGTTCCATCCTGACAGAGGGCACCAGTGACATAACTGAAGGCACACATCCCTTCCCAGCCTTTCTGAGAGAGAAGCTGGCCCTGCCGACACAGTGATGGCCAGGGTTTAGGGCAAGAGGACTTTCTGGAAGGAAAAGGGCTGATGTTCATTCTGCACTTCTCTTTTCTGTGCTATAGCCATGGACTCTAGGGATTTGATAAAAGTACATTTTTCCATAATTGGGGCTAAACCTGGCAGAGAAGATTCTAGAAATATGCCTTCCAATATAGACACTTGTAGCCAGTGAGCACTTAAGTGTGGGGACTTTGTTCATTGATGCATTATTTATTTATTTTTATTCAAGATAGGGGCTTGCTGTTTAGCCCTGGTTGGTCTGGAACTAATTTGCGACACAGACCAGGCTGGCCTTGAACTCACAAGATCTGCCTGCCTCTGCCTCCCAAGTGCTGGGATTGAAGGCATGTACCACCACTGTCCAGCCAAGTCTTTATTATTATTACTGTGTATGTTAGACTCAGGTGCCACAGCATGCATGTGGAGGTCAGAGGACAGCTTTGTATACTAAGTTCCGTCCTTCCATCTTTATGGTAGTTTCAGAGACAAAATTCAGGTTGCCAGGCTTGCAGTAAGCACCTTTCCCTGGTGAGTTATCTCACGGGCCTCACTTTGCTCTTTTTAAACGCGAATGTATTATAATACATTATATTATAATTTATTTGCACATACACGTGTGCACGTAGGTGCCTACAGAGGCCAAAAGTGGTAGTAAGCCACCTTATGTGGGTGCCAAGAACCGAACCCGGGTCTTCTGGAAGAGTAGCAAGTGTTTTTAACTACTGAGCCATCTTTCCAGCCATCCCATCCCCCACTCTGTTCTTAATGCAGCAGACACAACCTTCTTCAGATATTTCTGTGGGCTGCTGGTGGCTTTGCTCATCAAGTACCAAAGGTATCAGAGTTAGTGCCCTGCAGAGGGACTTGGGCTCCATGGGGATCGGCTTCTAGGGGTCATGGGCACACTAGATCTCACAGCGATGGGAGGGTACTGGGATGAACTAGCCCCTGAAATCACATCCTTGCTGGCTTCTTCCCTTCCAATGCTCTGTTCCCCCAGTTCCTGGACACGTTTCTCCTGGGGGCATCTTCCTATCAAACTGTTGGCTCCCAAATGCTCATCTTACATCTGCATCTTTAAACTCACCTTTAAAACATGATGATAGCACTGTGGATATTGGTCATGACTTTGGGTAGTGGCCCTGTGACTCACAGACCTGGACAGTAGGAGTTTTATGACTGTGAGGAGGGAGGCCTGTGATCCGGCTCACTTGTGACCGTGCCTAGGAAGTCAAAAAGCACACCACACCCAGAGTCGCGGATGCATCATTTTGTTGCTCTTTATTTTGGCTCCTTCCCAAATACTTTGCAGCCTCCATCTTGGCTTCTTTTCCAAGAAGTTGAAACTGCCTGGTTCTTGCCATCTTCATGGCATCCCTCTGCCCCCCACAGAATATTTCAAAATCAACCCTGAAACAGGAACTGGTACAGCCCAGAGGCATCTAGGCCTATGTTAAAGTGGGGGCGGGGAAGAGCAAGGGGTCCACAGGGGAGCATCATACTGGGGGGGGGTCACACTGAGGGGAGTCACACTGGGGGGAGTCACACCGGGTGGGTAAGTGTGATAGGACAGGCAGTGTCTCAGTCCAGGAGTTCCAGAAAGTTCTGAAACTGCCATCGCTGCCAGGGAGAATCATAGCGCAATCTACAAAGACAAGCGGCCTCCATGAGGGAGGCACTCACTTCCCCTTACCATAGATAAAAATAAAAGCCGCAAATCCCTCTAACTGAACACCACACATGACAAACCCCACATCCCCAGATCAACTCCCTCAGAAGGGCATGTGCTTCAAAGGCAGGGACCACTGACCCCAGCTTTGGCGTCTCTGGGGCCTGACCTGACATGGTGCTGTAGGCCCAGCTGGACAGAAAGGGAGTTCTGTTTACAGAAGACACCCTTATTTCTTCAAGGCAGTGACTGGTGTCCTGGGTGCTTCTTCAATACACGGGGAAGCGTTTCTAAAGAGCACACCACAGCAAGGACAAAGGGTTTAAATGTGGATTTTTGCCTGAAGGGGACACACCAAGTCTATAGCTAGTTTGTGCTGTCGGAGCCCAAGTCTGTGCCTGTTGCTCAGTTGCATGCCAACCCATGTTGATTGCATAGCTGAGGAAATAATCCAAGGTAAAAATCCTGTTCCCCTAAAAATGCAAGACGGTAACCCTTTCTTCGGTTATAAAATGGGGCTGTTTAACCCTTCAAACTAGAATTGATATTTCTTATATTCCTGGCCCTAAAGGACCTTCTTTATTTAAATAATTTATTTTTCATTTTTTTAAATATTATTTTATTTTACTCGTATGTGTGTGTGCCTGAGTGTGCAGAAGCGCATGGCGGTCAGAAGAGAGCATTAAATCCCCTGGAACCAGAGTTAAGAGGTGGTTGAGAGGCACCATTGTGGGTGCTGGGAACTGAACCCAGGTCCTGTGCAAGAGCAGCCAGTGCTCTTAACCCCTGGGCCATCTTTCCAGATCCTACAAATCTTATTTTTATTTATGTATATGAGTATGTGCATAGGTGTGCAGTACCCCTCAGGGGCCAGAAAGGCTACTGTGTCCATTGGATTTGGAGTTACAGACAGTTATGGATGCTGGGAACCGAACTTGGGTCCCTTTCAAGAGCAGCAAGCACTCTTAATTGTGGACCTCTCCAGCTCCTGGGGACTTTTCTAACTGAAGCAGAGGGGATATTTTTGCCTGTGTCTGGATGGAAGGAGTTTGGAAAGTGTGCTGGGGAATTCTACCTCCAGAGCAGTAGCTGGCCGAGAACCCATGGCTGAGGCTGGAGCCTGACCAGCATCCTTAGACATTGCGGCCAACCTTCGAGAGGAGGGATAGGTCATTTCTTAGGCTCCGGGGAGGCCCACATCTGGCTGGTGGTGAAGAAACTATGTAGCTATTGGGAGGGGACAGGGTCCAGAATAGGCAGAATGGTGGGAAGAGGGGCCCATGGACTGGTTAGAGAACTGAGGACCAGGCAAGAGAAACAGGGGAGAGCATCTTTACATACTGAACTTTGGACCACGATGCTAGTCTGGGGAGAGAGAGTCCCCCAAATTTGGGCAGCCTGCAACCACAGCGAGTGAATAACTCTCTTCGGCTAAGACTTATTTCCAGAAGATTCTAAGCAGAACGGTTGGACCCTCAGGCAGCGCGGACTCTGCGTGTGCAGTAAGATGGTGAGGAATGAGTGGTTGGAGGGAGCCACCACGAGGCCCCAAGGGAGGCGAACGTGAAGTGAGGGTGCCATTCAAGGTATACCAGGACCCTGGTCCCGTCCTTGGGGTCTACCTTGAACAGAAGAGCAGGTGCTGGGAGAGCCAATCACCCCAGAGCCTCCTCTCTCTCTCCCTTCATTCTCATCCAGAATAGAGGCTGAGGATTCTTGAGGAACGGTCTGACTACACGATTTGCTGAAATCTGGTTTCCCCTGCCAGAGCTCTGCACACCAGCCATGTGTCCAGCAATTTTCAGGGGGGATGGTTGGGCTTACTGGGGGGTAACTCCAGTGGACACGGAGGCCCTTTCCAGGGACAGCAAGGCACGAGTACCCCCAATCCCACCCACTTCTTGAAAGGGAAGGACTTGGGGGCACAGGAAGGACCTGGAGATTACAGGGGAGGAGGGTAGGCCAGGGCCCCTGCCAGTCAGGGCACCATGTGCCACCACTTAAAGGTGAAGGGCTTCCTGCGGACGTTGGTGCCACAGTGCACCTCCCCCAGGAACTTGTGGTAGGCAGAGATGTCATCAATGAAAGTGCAGGCAAGGCCCATGGGCTCCAGCAAGCTTCGAACATGTGTCTCCAAGCAGCACTCCTCCTCCACCTGGGGCCCGAAAGGTTTGGGGATGCCCAGTTCCTTGTCCAGCACGATCATGTTCACCTGGGAGGGAGGGAGTGTTTAGGGAGCAGCCGCTGTTTGCCTGCAGGGGTCAAGACCGCAGATCCCTGTTACTAACCTATGTAGGAGGTGTTATCAGGATCCTTCTCTAGAAGTGGGAAACTGAGGCCCAGATTGAGCTAAGCCTCATTTGTACTGTGACCTTCTGCAAAGAACTAGCCTATCTGTTCAAGGGTCTGGGGACACTTAGTGAGAAAGCAAGGTTAAGCCTACCATCCCTAGCAGGGAAGGGAGGGCCTCAGAGAGGACAAGTGGCAGAGGTGGGAATCACACAGCAACTCAACTGGGCCTTTCTGGACCGGCTGTGCCCGGCTGGGCGTAGCATGAGGGGCTGGGGCTGGAGGGTCTCACCATGTTAGGGAAGAAAGCTCTGGCCTGGCGGTCTTCATCCATCTTGAACAGAGCAGGCAGGTCAATGATGTCCCTCTCAGTCAGTGCCAGCTCCTTCTTGAGGATGTCACGGTTCCAATCCAGGCAGCGCTGGGGGAGAGGGAAGGAGGGGCACACACCTGTCACTCTGCCTGCATTCCAGAGAGACTCCAGCTTAGCTGGTGTCCCCGTTACCTCTCCAGAGTCTCTCCAGCAGAGCAAAGGGACAGTAGTTTTTATTTTTGTCTGTTGTTGTTGGTGGTGTGTGTGTGTGTGTTGTTGTTGTTATTGTTGTTGTTGTTGGTGGTGTGTGTGTGCATGCGTGCGTGCGTGCGTGTGTGTGTGTGTGTGTGTGTGTGAATGATATGGTCTCTCTGTATAGCCCGACTGGGTTATCCTGAAACTCTCTTTGTAGATCAGGCTGCCCTTGAACTTACAGAGACCCGACTGCCTCTTCTGGCACATGGATTATAGGTGTGCACCATTATGCTGGCCCCAATGGTTCATTTTCAAAAATGACTTTTGATGCCCAGCTACCAATGAACAGAAAATACTAGAGACTCCTACTAATGCCTGTCAACCTAGCTGCCCCCCAAAGGCTCTATTAGCCTAGACCCCCACAACTTAAACTTTACAGTAGAAAATTGTTAGTACCCGAGCTTGCCTAATAACCGGCAGACATGACAGTTATGCACCTGACAAACTATAAAATAAACAGAGACTGAAGTCAGCCCAGTCCTTGCTGAAAACACAAACTTAAGTGGCAGAGACTCAGGTGGCCCCATAAGGTTGTGCCTCCTGATTACCCAGCTAATGAGGAAAGCGTGTGTGGGGGTGGTGCTGGCCTCAGGGTTTAAACACTTTCTCTGCTGTCAATCACTGCACCTGCTGCCTGGGCTTCTGGCCTTGGCAAAGCTGTGAGCTAAACTGCCTGGCTTCTGCTAGCCTGCCGTCCAGGGCTCTTGTTACAGAGTGTGGGGCTGTGTGTCTCTGTTTCTCACAGGGGTCACTGTAGGGTGTGTGTGTCTCTGTTTCTCACAGGGGTCATGGAGGGATAATCAGAGGTCGGGACCCAAGTAGCCAGGGAGGCGTTGGCTCGACTTCAGCGGGTCCTGTGTAGCTCCCCTGGGACTCTCCTGCCCTGCCACACGTCCTGCAGAGCATGGCTGGGTTGTACCAGATTCTCTGACCTTCAGGGCCCTTGACACTTCCTCTCACCCCAGCAATAAGGTCAGGGGTGAACAGTGACTCAGGACTAAGCAAACGGGTGCTCGGAAACTCCCTGTCCACAGTGATCAGTTCAGGTTGACCTACGTCAGACTGAGATCAAGCTCGTGTTCAAATGCCGTGGGGCAGCTACAGGGATGGCATGCAGTATTTACACGAGGCTTTGAACTTCTACAGCCATGAGGGCACCTGCACATACCAACAAACATGGAGCTAGAAGAGCCGGGAGCCCTGATCAGCCTGTGCCTGAGATCCACACAACAGCAGGATTTTGTTCTGGAATAAACCTTAAACAAACCCTGCCCGACCCTGACCAAGGCCCTCTGTTGAAACTCCAGCCCCTTCCCCTCACTGCCATTGCCCAACTCAGTTGCCCACTGTGACCAACATCCTGATAGCAAGGTCGAGACAGTCTAAATAGAAAACTGCCTTGTCTGGGTTTGCATGTAGCCTCAGAAGTTGCACTAACTCCCCATTCCCCGAACTTCCTGTATAAACCCCAAGCATCCCCTTTGCAGACACCCCTTTCCCTGTTGTGTCTGCCCCCCACCGTTTGAACAAACAGTCCAGGCTGTGGAGGCCAGTTTCAGTCTATCTTCTGTCTCTTTAGCTGCCTCAGAAATCTAAAGCCTCGCGTTCTTCCTTTGTTTGTTTTTTCAAGGTGGGGTTACTCTGTGTGGTGGTGTTGGCATTGGTAGACCAGCCTGGCCTTGAACTCACAGAGATCCACCCACCTCTGGTTTACAGGTTGTAAACTCAGTTTAAGTAGCTCCAGGGATTGAATCCAAGGCTTTCTGTGCAAGGCAAGCAAGCGCTCTACCAACAGAGCTATGTCTTCCGCCCTGGGTATTATTTATTTCTGTCTGGGTACAACTTTAAGACTCAGGCACTCAGAGCATGGTGCCTGGATCCAACCCTTCAGAGGTTGAGCTCCTGAAGCTCCTAAGTGAGGGGTGCACTCAGGCCCGCATTGCCCTGGACGGACGGCAAGTCTGAAGCGTTAGTGAGTTTTAAGCGGGGGATGGGGTGGGGTCTCCTGTGAACATTTTTCTAATAGAACACTGGGGCTCTGAACTTGTCCCCTTAATAGTTCATTTTCAAAAGTAACCTGAGGCCCAGCTACAAATGAACAGAAAATGCTAGACTCCTGCTAATGCCTGCTTGTCTCGCTAACCCCCAAAGCTCTATTAGCCCAGCCCCCCAAACTTAAACTTTACAGTTGAAAACTGCTAGCAGCCAAGCTTTCCTGACAACTGGCAGGCATGGCAGTCATGTTTCTGACAAACTATAAAAGGAACAGGGCGGAAGACAGAGACTGAAATCAGCATAGTCCATGCAGCTTTTCCAAGTTTCCCAAGTCTCCCGCTGGGCTCTCGGTGCCTTGAGGCCTCTGCCTCTTGTCAGCAAGGTGGAGGGAGGAAGAGTACAGCAAACAAATCCGTCAGGTGCTGGTGGAGGCCTCTCTGGGCCAGAAGCCCCAAGCCCCTGATGTTTCTCCATCAAACCAGCACCCCTGCCCCACCGCCATGCACGCGCATGCGCACACGCACAGAGGCGGCCCTGCGCACGGCCCCTCCAGCCCTGTTCCTGCACCTGGAAGTACTGGTTTTCCTCCGAGAGGCTCTCGTTGGACAGGATCTTGTTGATGGTGATGCGTTTGCCGCTCATGCCCCCCAGACCTGTGGGGATCAGAGAATGACAGGAAATCTTAGCTGCCTGGCTGGGTGTCCCATCTGAGCTACCTGTTGCCAGGGATGGGGTGGGGGTGGTCTCCTACCCAGGGAAGCACAGTCCTCTCCCTACACCCACCATGTCCCTGAACCAGGAAGCAGATGTAGGCATCTCGTTCTCTCTGGCAGGAGGAGCCGACACCTAGGTGCCCCATTAGACTGTTAGCTGATCCAATACCCTATCCTGGAAGAGAGCCCGCCTTTGACTCCAGCCCCACAGCCCAGAGGCTTCAGTGATACCCAAGTGCCTGCTATCTGTTCTTCGGTCCCACTGCTAGGGATGGAAGCCAGGACCTCAGACACACCAGATAAGTATTCTGCCATAGAACCACATCTCCCAGCCAAGAAAGCATTCTTCTGAAAGTTTAATAATATGGATTAACTTAGCAGCGACCCCACCGTGTCCCTGTGAGGTAGCTGCTACTGCTAAAGGTGAGGAAACTGAGGCATAGAGGTCCATGATTCTTGAAAGTTCCACCCATACAAGTGGCCACACAGCAGCCTGGCTGCAGGACTGTGAGCTGTATATATCGGCTTTTTGAGATAGGGTTTCTCTGTGTAGCCCTGGCCGACCTGGAACTCACTCTGTGGACCAGGCCTTGAACTCAGAGAGGACCCTGCCTCTGCCTCTGGAGTGCTGGGGTTATAAAGCTGTGCACCACCACTGGCCTCATATATTTGATTAAAAAATTTTCCCTTTTAAATTTTTTATAGGGTCTCTCTATGTGGTGTGGGTTGGCCTTGAACCCACAATCTCCTGCCTCAGCCTCCTAAGTGCTGAGACCTGGTATATTTGATTTTTGTTTGATCTAGGAAGAGCCTGGCAGCTCTTTGCACGTCCCAGGCTTGTGACACCACAGCATCAAAGAGATCAGGGCTATGGGGCCAAGCCTCATGCCTGGCAACCCAGGAGAAACCCGCCAGCAGGCCGCTAGCACAAAAGGATGGCAGTCTCAAGTGGGTCTGTCCTCGACACCGGCAATACTCAGTCGCACTTCTTGGACAAGGAGGACGGTAGCATAAGCATTAACCAGTGGACTTTGAGCGTCAGATGCTAGCCCAAGATGTGGCAAAAAGTAATTTAAGGAAAAAAAATGCCGAACGGGCCAGAGACAGTAGAGGTTATTGCTCAATGCTGTAATATGTTGGGTTCTGAGTGGTGAGAATGACGAAGAGGTCGCGTCTATTTTACCACAGTAAGAGCGTGCAGAGGTGCCCGGGCTCTCTCACCCTGGTGGCTGGCGGGATCCTCTTTCTCATGATTAATTCAAGGGCAAAGCTCATCTCCAGGTCTGCCCTACTTCGGAGGGAGATGGAGTGAGTCTCCCTCCAGCCCCTGCGGGCCCTGCCAGCTGAAACCTCCACCCTCAGCACCTCTTTACATTTCTGGGAGGTAGGGGAGGAGCAGAAGGGGGTGTGGCTTAGCAGTAGAGCTCGTGACCATGAGGGAGGTCTTGGCTTCTAGCCCACTGTTTTGAAAACACAAGCTCCTGGATGCAGATGACACAGCAGTCTGGGCTCCTTCAGTCCCTCTGTATGTTTGGTACCCTTTCAAGTACTAGTTCTGAAGACATACTGTACCCTTCTCCCTTTTGGATGTCCTGGAAGTAAGGACCCTCCTGCCCCCACCCCTGGAGTGCGAGGATTACAGGTGAGCACCACCACATTGGGTTATGTAGGTGCTGGGGCTTGAACCCAGGTCTTTGTGTATGCTGGGCAAGCACTCTACTACCTCTGCATCCCTAGCCATGTATGAATTTTGGTTTGGTGGTAGAGCTCAGTGTTCAGAGACAAGGTTCTCTTGAGGGCTTTCTGGGCTTCCAGCTAAGAGTCTGTGATCACTCACTGTGGCAGTTTGAATGTAACTGGTCCCCATAATCTCAGAGGGAGTGGCACTATTAGGGGGTGTGGTTTTGTTGAAGTGGGTATGACCTGTTGGCGGAAGTGTGTCACTGTGGGGGCGAGCTTTGAGGTTTCCTATGCTCAAGATACTGCCCAGTGTATCAGTCAACTTCCTGTTGCCTGCAAGATGTAGGACTCTCAGCTACTCTCCAGCACTATGTCTGCCTGCATGCACCATACTCCCTGCCATGATGATAATGGACTGAACTTGTGAAACTGTAAGCCAGCCCCTTCAATTAAATGTCTTCATTTATCAGAGTTGTCACGGTCGTGGTGTCTCTTCACAGCAACAAAAACCCAAACTAAGACACTCACCCTTGAACATAACAGCCTCCCCGTGGCCTTCCTTCTGCTTCTCTCGGAAGAGCTGGTAGCAGGCTGAGGTGCTGGCCATGAGCAGCCGAAACCCCTGCAAGAGATGACCCGGTGGGTGATGCTGTCAGGGAGGGAAGGTGGCCAGGATGTGCAAGGGACTAGGGCCCTGGCTGCAAAGCATTGCATGCCTCCCATGCTGGGTGTCACTGGCTTCTTGTCTCTCTTAGGACTGTGCTCACTTTTCTTCCATCCTGGACAACAGCATCAGACCCCAAAGTGACCTGAGATGGCAGGAAAGGACGTCTCCAGAGGGCTAGGCAGTTTGCAGAAAACCCACACACAGCGGCAGACAATCCTTTCATTTCAAAAAAGAACAAACTTTCCCAGAGCCTTTGGCCCAACCCCGTTCCCTAGGGTGTTCTGACCAATGAGCCTTTATCTAGGTGTGACTGCTGAGCACATGAATGGCTAGTCCAATGGAGACGGGCCTAAGAGTAGACTAGGAAGATCTGGCTTGAAAAAAAAAAAGATAGAAAATAATAACTTTTTCACAGGGCTGGCATGGTTGGCAAAATGCTTGCCCCAAGAGTATGAGGACCTGAGTGGGTCCCAGGATTCACTATGGGGGGAAAAGAAAGCCAGGCACCATAGTGTAATCTCGGTGCGGGTGGGGTGTGGGGTGCTGGGAAGTGTGGTGGTTTGAAGAAGAATGAGCCCTCATGAGGGGGGCACAGGAACATGACTGACTCTTTACGGGTGGCCTGGGGTGTATGTGCTTGGAAATATCACCGGCCTCAATGCACCCTAGTCTTGGGGACCAGCTCACCTTCGTGCCTGGGATGGGGACGAAGGTCATAAACTCGTCTACGTGGCCTACAGTCAGCCAATCAGAGTAGAGCTCCACGGGCGCCTGCACCTGCTGGGCCTGCAGAAAGTCACGCACCACCTTGGTCATCCTCCGGCCTCCAGACCTAGGGCAGGGTTGGAGAAGAGGAAGTCTTTTAGAAGGTTATCCCCGTGCCCCTGCATCAGAGCACCCCCAGGGTGAAACGTTCAGCATCTGGAACCCAGGCGCGATCTGGGTGTGCACAGGTGGGAGCCCGAGCTGTGACCCTGGTGCAGGTGGCACAAGGTACTGGAGTCCCAGGCGGGAAGATGGTGCGGTGGCCACAGTCAAACCTACGCGGAGGGCTTAGAGCTCAGCCTTTGCCCTGGGGTTTGCCAGTGAGCAGCTGAGGTCGGCCCCCGTGCTCAGCATGGAATCGACATGTCTATGACTTCACCATCTCCTCTGAGGCAGGGCAAGGGCTTGGCGCTCCACTAAGGCGCAGGAAGTAGATGCTGAGCGGATGAGTGACCACTGAGTTAGGGCAGGGTGGGCTAATGGTCACTATCCATGTTCCCATAGACAGAAGAACATTCTAGGTGGGCCAAGAGACTTGATACTCAGATCCTGGGTGACCTCAGGTTTCAAGCAGCTCTTGAGAAGTGAAGACCCAGCCTGCTTACTTTCTCCCAGCAACTGTTTGGATCAGGGTAGAATCGGCCTTTTCATTCATTGGGCAGAGAGTACGGTTATCATGGACAGTAAAGGAGCCAGGGAACTCACGCCTGTGAGGCGGGGCCATGCCTTGCTCTCTTCATTTACAGGGAGCCCCCACTCTCCCACTGTTCTTTGCCAGGGAGCCCCCACTCTCCCATTGTCCTCTGCTAGGGTGCCTTCGCGAGGTTCCCATGCCCCTTCCCCTCCTGGCCTACATCTCACCACAACCCTCCCATTTATGGAAGAGGATTACTGGGTTGCATATTAGATCTTAATTTATACTTAGGTGTAAAGGCTAAGGTGGCTTTCTTTCCATGAGTGTCTATTGATTTGCAGCACATCGCAACAGGGGCTCTTCCCCCCTTAGAGTCACTCCAGCTACAAACACCCCAGACCACCCCCAAAGAGACAGCCATGCTCTTGTGCCTACCACCCCCAGGCCCGCTCTGGGTTATCTTACAGAGGGAAACTGCTCCCGATGAGGATCCGGCCAAGAGGGTACGCCTTGCCGTTCACCGTCACTGGGGGACTGACCTCCAGATTCCCAAAGGAGTCGAGGCTGGTGACTTTCTCAAAGAGAGGCTCCCGGGTCACATAGCCGAAATCCGGGCCCTGGGCACAGAGAGGGTATAATCTGCCTTTAGCCTCCTGCAGCCAGGAGCCCTCTTCCCCAGCAGCCGTGCTGTGGTGACAGCTGATGAGGTCTGCAGCCCCGAGCTCTAGATTCTCTGCCTCAAGTATGGCTGCTACCCGAGGCTAGCTCATTGCCATTAGGGAGTCTATGAGAGGTCTGACACAGCGAGGGAGTAAGTGTGGGTGCCATGTGAGGGAGTGCACCCCATCTCTGCCTGGGCCCTGGCCCCTAGGCACAGGCACACAATGTGATAGCAAGATCTGGCCTCACAGGTTCTGGTGACCTTCCTGGCCACCTCAGAATCTCCCTGGCCCTGGGTTTCCATTTCTGTGAGAAGCATCTTCAACCAGGAGGCCCCAGGCAAGGTGGTGAACTGATCATCCCAAGGCTTTTCTAGACCTGCCCAGAAAGAGAGTGGTGCACCCAGTCCCACTGCAAATGCCTTCTGGCATCTCCCTGCAAGGCACTCAGGGTCACATGACTTGCTCTGGCCAATGGAATATGAGCAAGATAGGAGGCTGGCAGGCACACTCTCTCTTCTTCCTACAGGAGGGGAATGACAGTTCTCGGCCTGGCTATAGCTCTAGAATGAGGGCAAAGAGACACAGCCAGGCATCGGTTCAGGCGGTGAGCAGCAGGAGGGACTAGTTGCTGTTGGTTACTAGGTTAGGGGGCTTGTTTGTCACTGCAGTCTTACTTAGTGACAGCTGACTGATAGTCACTCCTACCCAGCCCAACTCTCTCTCCCTCTCTCTCTCTCTCTCTCTCTCTCTCTCTCTCTCTCTCTCTCTCTCTCTTTCATATATATATATATCTTCCATTCATTCTTTTTTGATTAAAAATGTAGTGATCTTCTTTGGCATAGAGCAGGGAGTAACTTGTGTGACCCAAAAAGCCAAACCAAAAGACCCTGTGTGGTAGGCAGATAAGGCTTACACTGACTGCCTCAGCTTAGAGGCTCAAGGGACAGGCATGCCCGGTGGGGTGGATGGCAGCAGCTTAGCACTTTCTCACCTGGGGGCCCTTGTTGGCCATGTGTGAGCTGGCCACAGGTGGCAGCTGGGGCTTTACAGTATCACACAGGCTGGCAGGCACGTAGCACAAAGCCGGGCCTGGCCCAGCCTCTGGGAACAATGCAGTCAGGCCTTGGCACCAGGCCAGGCTGGAGCCCTGAAGACAGCTGGAGCCCAGGGGAAGAGAAAGGACATGGCTGGGAGCTTGGTTCTTGTTCCTGCTGCCTGTGGTAGCCCTGGGGTGGTCAATTTGATGGCCCTCTCCCCTAGTGTCAGGGAAAACGAACAGTACCCACATGGAGGGCCTCTGAGGGCAGCCTCCAGACCACAATGGCCACTGACAAGGCCTAGTGACAATGCCTTGATTGAGTAACAATCTTGGGTAAAACCCCCATCTTCCAGAAGCACACACTGAGGTTCATGTAAGTTCAAAAGCCTGACCGAGGTCCCCTCTTTGATACGGGGTGCTGTTCAAGGTCAGGTTTCTCTCTAATCCCAGAGTGGGGCTTGCATGCTGCCTCTGACACCTCCACAGAGGGGACTTGGGCAGGGTCACCTCTGAATGACCTGACATCTATAGTAGGATCTGTCCTTCATGTGACCGTGGGAAGGCCAGATCTGCTGGTATCTCTGTAAGGCGCCCCACACGGGCTTCTGGCTCAGTGTGAAGGGCAAAGATGCAGAGAGGCAAATTTCAGTCTTCCACATGGCTCGAAGCCACAAAGTAGGGGTGACAATGGCTTCCAGGATGGGGAGGAGTCGCTGAGATTCACATCCACAAAGTCCTGGTGAGTGTTGACATCTGTAGGCTTCTGTTTTGCCTCCTTGAGACCCCCATAACTACAAGTTGGAAGGTTGGGGCAACAGCAGGGGACAAGGCCTCTGGGCCTGGGTCTTGCTCTGTCTCCCACGGTTCTCATTTCCCACAAGGCAACTCTCCCAGTTTAGAGACTGCATTGGACAGACCCATCTTGCAGATGAGAAAACAGAGGCTCTGCATGGAAAACTATAGTTATTTTTGGGTGCCCCTTATTTCTTGACTGTGTTGTCCTCTAAGAGTCCTCACTGTCACCCCCCAGGTGGCCCCCAGCATCTTACCAGGAGCTGTTTAATTGGGAAGTCCTTCAGGTTTCCATCTCGAGGGGAGTCTAGCACCACCGGGAAGCCTTTGTGGGGTGCCTCAATGTAGCCAAACTCAATTTCATCCTGTGGAGGAGAACAAGGAGGGCTTTCAGCTGTAGTGGTACCCAGGGGTGTCTGGAGCAGGATGGATGGGGCGGTAATCCCAGCTGGATATGGGGGCAGAAAGGGGAGTCTGGAGAATATGAGGTCAGCCTGGGCTACATATTGAGACCCCGGTTTAAAAAACTTACGCACAAGGGGCTGGGACTATAACCCAGGTGCTAGAGTGCTTGGCTAACGTACATCATCAAGTCCTAGGTTGGAGCCCCAGGGCTACTTACACTGAGCACGGGTGCCACATGCTTATGTAATCACGTAATCGTAGCACCTGGGAGGTGACTGGAGGAGGAGGAGGAGGAGGAGGAGGAGGAGGAGGAGGAGGAGGAGGAGGATAAGAATTTCAAGGTCATTCTCTGTGACACAGTGAGTTCAAGGCCAGCCTGGGAAATGGGAGACCTTGATGCAGAACAAACAAACATAAAAAACACAAGCAAACCAGGCGTGGCCGTGTGCACCTGTAACCAGCACTCAGAAGGCACAGGCCAGGAGCTTGAGAGTGTAAGGCCAGCCTGGGCTACGAAGTGAGAACCTGACTCAAAAATCCAAACAAAAGCAGAGCCAGGGAGATGGCTCAGCAGGTAAAGGAACTTCCTGGCAAACCTGACGACCGGAGTTTGATTCCCGGGACTCACAAGATAGAAGGAGAGAACAGACTGCTCCAAGCTGCCCCCTGACCTTCTCTGTATGTGGGCTGTGGTGTGTGCACCACCCCAACAAATCAACACAATAAGAAGATCTAACACAAAACGAACACAAAAGAGCTAGGCTTGGGAAGCGTGTCTCATCCACAGTCTGCCTCTGGCCCCAACTCTCCTGGTAAGAAGCAAATGACAGTAGGGCATCTTTCTACAGATTGCCTCTGCCCATGGCAAAAGGCACACAGTGATCTCGTAGTGAGGTCATCACCAGCCCCCAAGGATGGATACAGATTATTTTAGTCTAGGCCGCCACTAGAAGCCACACTTGTTCTCTCAAGTCTCTATGCACATGAGCAAACAGCGGAATCCACACACACACACACACACACACACACACACACACACGTAGCTGGGTATTAGGGTGTTCACAGCAAGCCTCTTTGAGTCAGAGCCCTTGCTGCGTCCTTCCCCTGGGCCCAGCCAGGCCCCTCTCACCTGGATCCAGCGGTCTCCGCGGTTCATATACTGAAAACAAACTTTCAGTTCGCAGTTGGTTTTCTCCACCAGGTTCTTCACCTCTTTCAGGAACAGGTAATTGTCCTTCATGCTGAGGAGTATAGGCAGAGGCCAAAAGGAAGAGTTGGGTGGGGGGACACACAAGCCATCTTGGGTGGTCGCAGCTGCTGTCACTCTGGACTGAATTGTGGTGATGAAGCCCTGCCTGTGCCCATAGCTATTTTGGAAAGGCCACTGGGGCCGTGGGCCACATAAGCCCACCCGCTTACACAGTTTTTGTCAAGGTCACATGGATAGATAAGACAAGGAAGGGACCTAGGACCCCGACATGCTCTCTGCTCCCCAGATTTTAGAAAGTGCTGTCCCTGGGGTATGGGAAATCCTGGCATGAAAGGCAGGGTGGGCAGAGGGCCCCTCTGGAGCTGTCAGCCATATACATGTGGGGATCCCTCTTGCCCTTCCTGCTCATCTTGATGTGCCAACCAAGCACAGAGTAGACACTCAGTAAAAACTGCTGAATGAGCAAGCAAGATGAGCCAGGAACCTAGCCACACACAGTAAGGGCTCTGAGTGGGAAGAGAAGGGGGAAACACGGCCTTTGTGACATACAGCCGGAGCCGGGATAAGTGTATAGATGCAGGGGCATCATCTCAGCCCTCACAGCAAGCCTGTGGTTTGTGCATTTCAGGGAAACTGAGGCACAGAGAGACCACATGAGCTGCTGCAGGTTGAATAGCTGCTACGCGGCAGAGGCAGAATTGGATTTAAGTCAGTCGGACCCTGAATCCCAGCTCTTGGCCACTCTGCCACACCGCCTTGTAGGCCAGACCATGCCTGCCCCTTACCAGCACACAAACACTGTGACGGGAGGCAGGATGTTGGGGGTCATAATCCACGGTGCAATCCGGAACGTCACAGTGTCTGTGAAGATGGGTGTCAGTGGGATGCCCTGGGTGTGGGAGAGAAGAGGAGCACCAGTGAGCCACATCGGGGTACCTGTGGTCCCTGCTTCCCTCTCAGTGGGTGAGACCGACAACAATGCATTTACTGAGAGCACTTACTGTGTGCTGAGAACGGTGCCAAATATTGTTTCTATGTGCATGTACAGGTCTATGTTTCTCTCTGTGTGTATATGTGTGTGTGTGAGTGTGTGATGCCCATGATGGCTAGAAGAGGGCTTCAGATTCCCCTAGAGCCAGAGTTACATGCAGGTGTGAGCAGCCCAGTGCCAATCATGTGGTTGCTGGGGAATGAAATCCACACTTTTGGAAGAGCAGCAAGTGCTCTTAATTGCCGAGCCATCTCTCCAGTTCCATATACCAAGTATTTTTGCCTGGACCAATTCATTCCCAGGGCATAGATGCTACTACAATCCTTACTTTTCACACGGGAACTAGGAACTGCAGAGGCCTTGCACCTATCCTGCACGCACACTTTGCCCCATCGTAGTTACCAGGTCTGGGCCAGGGGTATCGTTACACAGGGGAGGCATGTGGCTCTCACCTCGGCCATATACTCCAACAGACTGACGTGGATGGAAACCAGGCCCGAGAAGCTCTCGTCGGGGAAGCGGAGGCCTTCCACGAAGAACAGCAGCTCCGCAGAACCACCCGTGTACTTTACCACGTGGAAGAGCTTCTGCCGGCCCAGGATGTGAATGTAGCGTTGGCCGAAGAAGGGGTCTGTAGGGAATGGACCCACGTTAGGACCCTCTCCCATCAGGAGGTCAGGGAGCTGGGGGAAAGGGGGAGAGTGACTGGTCCTTTAGACACAGAGAGATGTACAGTGAGAAACAGCACGGGAGGGTGCAAACTGGTCATTGTCATAGTCTGGGCACACTGTGTGCCAGCTGGCTTCCGGCTTCCTCGTCTGGAAAACGAGCTGCCTGGGGAATGAGGGCGGATGGGGGGGCACGGTTAGCATAGCAGTAGGGAGGTGTCAGTCCCATTTTACAGAGGAGGAAACGAACCCAGAAAGCAGAAATGGCTGGGCAGGGCCAAAAAGTCACATCTAATTCCAAACGCCAAGTTCCTATTCTTTTTGTATGGATAAGATACGGGTGTGCCATTTGTTCGAGAAGGTTTCCTCTGTATCGTGGAAGCTCCGCTGTGTAGATCTTGGGTGGGAAGGAAGGCGCTCCTGCCCCATGAAACCGCCCAGCCCTTTACAGTGACCTCCCCTCTGCCTGGAAGACGGGTGTCCTCAACCCTTCCGGGAGTCCTTTGTAGATTCCTAGAGAGCAAGCCAGGGTCCATTCCTCATCGCAGCCTGTACAGAATACATGCTGCCAGGGTGAGAGACGGCCCTGCCAGGCCATCTGCCTGTCTGGCACATAGTCATGTTTAATAAACGTTTGTTGAATGAAGCAATGGCTTCCATCAGTACCCACAGGAGAGGCCCATGGGGGATTTCAGGGCTGGTTCAGAGTTCATGAATTGAATTACTTGGGCCAGCGTGAGCAAAGACCTTCAGGAGCCAAAGGCCATGGGGGCAGCTCTGTGTCTAAGAGATGCTCAGTGGTGATAAGACAGCGGATGTGGGGAGCGCATGTGGTGTCATGGCGGAGAGCTTGTCCATTACTCAGGGTGGGGAAGGGCAGGGAGGCAGGGGAGACTTCTGAGAAGAGGGAAGTGACTTTGAGATGCTCGTGTGGGGCAGCAGGGTGCCTGCGAGGATGTGGAGGGAAAGAGATACTTGCATCGGCAAAGGCCTGTAGATAGGACCCTACACAGTTCCACAAGCAGCTTCTTTAGGCCCTGCAAAGCTGGAAGGGCAAATCAGGTTCAGTTTAGCGCTTTCGATGATAGCACAGCAGCTAATGACCGGCTGCCCACGGGTTAGAACATGAATTGGGACCATTTCCAGTCCACAGCGCTAAAATCTGTCAAGTCCAAAGTACCCCACAATGCAGGCTTGAGACAGCATCTGCTTTAGGACAGGGTGCTCACCTGGACCCTGATTATGAATGGCACCATGAACAGGTGACCTTTTTGTCTTCCCAAGTCAGAGGGACCTCAGGCCAGGCATCCTCCAGACTTGGCAAGTTACAAACTTTCTGTGAATCCCATTGATCTCTCAAACAGGTCACTCAATTGCTAACTTGCAGACAGAGGAGATGTGGCAGACGGAGGTGGGTCTGGTGGGAGGATGCGTTCTGCGCAGTGGCTGGCAGCTGGTGGCTTTCTCCTCCTCTTGACGCCTATGCCTTGTGATTCACAATGTGTCTCTATTTGGGGCTGCTTTCTGGCAGTTAGTGCCAGCGCCAGGCGTATTGAATCTCACGCAGAAACAACACAGCCCTTGTTTCAAAGAACCCCAGCTTGGTGCAGAGCCTGCCACCCTCGGTATGGCTGCCTGTCCCTGCAGGCACCGACGATGCCTATCTATTAAGTGGGGCTCTCCAGCCTTGTGCTGGACCTGCCAGTCACCCCTGGCCTCTCCTGATGCCCAGTACATGGCCCGATTTGGCACAACCTTTCCAGTTGCAAAGAGACGGATAGTGTGACTGTCTGTCTTGGCCTGTCTGTGATGGAAGGGTGTCTTGGCATAACAGACCTTCCATGCTGAAAATCAGGGAGGTTCCGGGCAAATGGGGACACGTTGTTTACTGTGTCCTTGGAGGAAAAGGTGAGTCCCCCAGTTTTGGGGGTTCTAGGGAGACTTGAGACTGGAGGAGCAGGTTTCTAGGTCCTCCAGGGAGCACTGGAGATTTCTGTCATAAAAATCACCAGTTCATATAATTCCAATCAAAGAAATAGCTACTGTTATACAGAGTACAACTGTTGTACTGTTGTACATGGGCCAGTGTGACAGTGGGGACCCCTCTGCGGTCCATGCCACCCCACAGAGGAGGCCCTCAGTGGTCCCAGAGTCTGGCTCCTGACCTTGTGGGGAACTGGACTGTCTCTCCTAGGACACAGGTCAGGACACTGAAGTAACATGACACATTACAAGGTACACACTCAGATTCCAACAAAATTCCCCATAGGCTCATATGGAAGAAAAGAATATTGGACCAAAGAGTAAGATTAATTGTCCCTTTTGCCAGGCCCTTGTGACTCAGAGTATTCTCCTGTACCATTGTCTGTTTGATACAATGTAGACTCACTTGAGAAGGGGAAGTCTCAATGAGGAACTGTCCAGATCAGGTTGGCCTGTGAGTATGCCTGTGAAAGTTATCCTTAATTGGTTAGCTGAGGTGAGTTAATGTGGGTGGTACCATCTCATGGACTGGACCCTGCACTGAATGAAATGAAAAAGGAGCTAAGCTGCCAAGGTGGACAGGAACTTGGAGCTGTAAGATTGAGTAAGCCCTTTTTCTTCGAAGTTGTTTTTGCCAGAGTACCTTATTAGAATAAGCAGGACATGCAACTAAGACACCTGGAGTCCATGTCTAAGGGAAACTGATTAGGGAGGCAGACCCAGGAGCCATCCTCCCTGTGGGATGGTTGCCCAGCTAAGACATCTAGGGGGACACCCTCCATCGGCTCTGAGCGGGAGCTTTTTCTTGCCTGCTCAGGACCCAGTGAAGTGGAGAGGCGGGAGTGGACCCAAGCCTGTCCACTCCAGTTAGCAAAGCAAAGAAGCATCTAGAGAATGCCCCAAGTCAATGCCCAGGCTGGGTCAAAGCCCCAACTAGGTCCTCCTGGTCCCCTTCTGTCACATGGCGACTCTCAACTGGACCCTGCAAACATCAGCCTCTCAGCCTCCTGGGGCAGCAGAGCCAGCCTGACTTCAACCATCTGTCAGAGCCCAGAGAGGAGCATGATAGGCCTGTGCACTAGTGTCCCAGCTGAGTCCCTCCTTGAGGTTAGGGTCCTGCATAGTGACTGCCTGTTTCTAGTGGATCTGTCCAGAATGGGTCCCACGGTGAGGCCCGAGGCTCAGGCTCCAGACAGAAGGTCCCATAACACCTGACAAACTGCAAGATGCTTCACAGAGAGACTCTTCGCGTTGGTAGAAGATCTTAACAGTTCTGCCCCAAACCCTCTGGGGCTGGGGATGTGGCTCAGGTGTAGAGTGCCTGCCCAGCATGTACCAGGCTCTGGTTTGATCCTCAGCACCACATTCTAGAGCATGAGGGTGGTGCGTGGCTGTAATCCCAGCACTTGGGCAGTGGCTGCAGAAGGTTCACATGGTCAAGGTCACCCTCCCTTCCCTACAGATGGAATTAGAGACCTTGGAACCCTGTCTCAACAAACAAACAAAAACAAAACCCCCGAGTGACTCTTCGCTGTGCTAAGAATAAAACGCAAACCCTCCCAGCTTTGTTGGCTGACTCTCTAAGCATAGCCCCCTCCCAGGCCTAGTCTTTCTGCTTCTCTAAAACACTGACCCAGTCCCCTCTTTCAAGCCAGCTGTACACTGTGCCTTAGCTTATCCCTCCCCAGCCCCTCCCCAGCTCCCCCAACTCCTTCCCAGTTCCTCTCTAGCCCCTCCCCAACTCCTCCCCTGCTCCTCCCCAGCTCCTTCTCATTGTTTCCTTAGAGTTTCATCTGTCACTCCCAAGAGAGGCCTCTCAGGACCAAGTAGCCAGCTCAGTCTCTGTGCTAAAGCTCCCTGGGACCTTTCTTGTGACATGTCTTCCTCACTCGGGGCGGCTCCTCCAGGGCAGAGGGGGTGAGGGGAGAGTTATGTTTACTGTATTGGCTCCCGGGTGGTTCTATGGCACAAGCAACATAGTGGCATTCAGGACACCCTGTCACCACCAGGAGGAAGAAGGGCAGCCGTGGCACCATCTCCAAGGACCTTTGAAAGTCAGAGGTGCCAGACAATACCTGGAGGAAGTGTATCTCTGGCCTCAGGTATCATGAAGGCAGCAGGACCCTGACTTCAAATGCCCTTCCTCCCCTGGCCACTGGAGAGAAGTGTGTGGACACAGGCCATTGACTCTCCTCGGGGGAGAAGAGATGTGTACCTGTAACTCACTCTGTGGGCTCCACAGCCCGGGGCACCTGTGCAGAGAGAAGGCAGTGGCCACAAGGGCTTTGGGTGGGTGGGGGACATGACGGTCACTCACTCTCCACGTAGAACACGCCCACTTTGTCCGAGTCCGACATGGAAATATACAGGACTATCTCGTACCCGGCGGGCAGGCGGTCGGGACCTTTGGTCCGCAGGATCATCTGAGACATGTCCTTGAGGTCTGTGGGTAGAAAAAGGGGGTTAGGAGGAGGGCCTGAGGGAGCTGGTCTCGCCACTGCTCTTACCCTTCCCACCAGGATACATGCATCTTTGGAACCACCCAGAAACTAAGGGAAAGAAGCTTATCTCCCGCCTGGGAGAACTGGTCAACTCTTTGGGAATTTCCTTCTCTCTAGTCTTGTTTTCTCATAGACTAGGCTGGCCTGGAACTCACTATGTAGACCAGGCTGGCCTTGCACTTACAGAGATCTGCCTGCCTCATGTATGTGTGTGTATGTGTGTTGTGTGTCTGTCTGTCTGTCTGTCATGGTGTGTGTGTGTGTGTGTGTGTGTGTGTGTGTGTGTGTGTAGGTCAGGGAACAGCTTGCAGGAGTCTATTCTCTCTCTTTATCTCGTGGGTTCCAAGAATTGAATTCAAGTCATCTGGCTTGGTAACAAAGTGCCTTTACCTTCTGAGCCATCTTGCTGGCCCCTCCAGGGTTTCCTCTACCCATGCATATAAAGGTGCAGCTGAACTGTATTTACATATCTGAGTGCTAACCGTTTGAATCATTATTTCCTGCCTCACCCCCTGCCCTGCCCGGGACAGGACACAATGTTCCTGTCACCCCGCAGGGTGGCCCCACAGGCACCTTCCTTGCTGTAGACCTTTTCATCACTACAGTCCTCCATGGGCAGCCAGGGTGTGTCTCGGTCACAGTTCACCAGCAGGATGGCCCCCTGGCCTTCGGGACCCCAGGTCCAGGATGCCTACAGCAGCAGAGACACAGGTCAGTGCCTTCCCTGGTTCAACCCAAGGGCACTTTCCTGAGGGACAGACATGGTTAGGAGTAGTTCCTGCCCACTGGGACAGCAGCCGGGACCTGGAAGGCTTGAAGGGCCGAGAAAGGACCCATATGATCACCCAAGTTCAGGAGTGGAGAGACAGGAAGGCTGAACAGGGCATGTGGGCCTCAGCTCTGGTGTGAGGTGACCATGCCTGGCAGAGATGGTGGCAAGAACTGGCCTTCTAGGACAGGCTTGAGGTGACTGATTCCAGACACGCTCTGAGTACTCCCAAGGGGGCCGCCACCTTGCCTTGCTTTCTGTCCTGCAGCCACAGGGCCCAGAGCAGACTCCAACTGGATCACACCACTTCCCTGTTTGAAGCCCTTGCTGTCAACTCAGATAAAGCCTGGATTCTCTGGTCTTCCAGAGGCTGGTGAGACGCATGGCCTTTGCGTCTGGTCTCTTCATCCACTTTGCCCCAGCCACACGAACGTCCTCTGCACTCTAGGAGTTCCCAGACCTTTGCCATGCTGGTCCCTCTTCCCCAGTCAACTACACCACTCTTCCTAGACTCAGTGCACCTGACCCTCCTTTAACTTTATTCATACAGGGTCTCACTAAACAGCCTTGGCTGGCCTAGAGCTCTCTATATAGACCAGGCCTGCCTCTGCCTCCTCAGTGCTGGGATTAGGGGTGTGTGCTTCCACAACTCCCTGCCCCTCTAATTTTAAGAGAAGAGGCCTACGAGGAACAAATGCCTCCCCTGGGCAGCCTCTGCCTCAGATGCATTGATTCTTCAGACTGCTCTTGTGACCCGTGCCGGGGAAGCTGATCCTACAGTGAGCCCGGCTTGCTGGGGTCCCTCCCCGTTGTGCAGCATCTGCATCCAGTTTTGACCCTCAGCCTCCCGCCTCGTGAGCTGGTAGCTGACCGCTCAGGTACACAGCTCTGCCGGAATGCACCGTGCAGTCCCTGCAATGCCCTTCAGGTCCTCCCATGCCAGGGTCCGGACAGCTGCCCCCCTGCAGGCCAGTAACCTTCTTAGGGTTGTTCTTCTCCACCTCACCGTCCCGGTCTGCATCCACGTCCAGCGAGATCTCTGCAGGCAAGACAGACGAGTGTGAGGTTGGAGGAGCCCAGTGGGAAATGGGGCAGTCCCCTCACCACCCACCGTTCACTTGGCTGCTGGGAGAGGGCCTTGCCGAGGTCATCATCTCCCGCTTACGTGCTACCACCTCCAGGGAACCTCAGCAGACACATAAAGCTTTGGAAGGGGGGGGGTGTCCCTGCAAACCCTGGTTGGGTGGTAGGCTAATCCTCACTGTACATGTGTGAGAGACTGAAGTCACCTGCCCAAGGTCACAAGTGGTATTAATAGAGTCACGGGGGTCACGGTGTTTCGAATTCCTTCTTCAGGCCTTTCTCAGGAGCATCTGTACATACACATGGCTGTCTGTCTGTCTGTCTGTCTGTCTATGTTTCTATCTCTGGCTTTCTCTCTTTTCCCTCTCCCCTCATTTTATTTTTGTTGTTGAGAAGAAGTCATGTCTTTAGCCCCCATCCACCTAAGGGAGCCTGTGATGCCAGCTTCAGATAGGCCAACCAGGGCAGGGTCCCCGTGGACTCTTTCTCTTGGGGGAACTTCGGCATTCCAGAAGCTCTCTTGGGAATGGGAAGGCTCTGTGGAGCCTGTGGGGCAAAGAGGAGGTTCAACATGAGATGGTCTTAGGCTGGTGCTGTGGAACAATCCTTCTGTACTCTATGAATATGTATTACTCTCATTGGTTAATAAAAAAGCAGATTGGCCTATAGCAAGGCAGGATAAAGTTAGGTGGGACAATCAAACTGAGGACATGGGGATGAAGAAGGGTGGAGTCGGGGAGACGCCAGCCAGCTGCTGAGGAAGCAGGATGTATTGAGAATGAGGTAATGAGCCATGTGGAGAAGCATAGATAAGAATTGAGGGTTAATTTAAGCGTAAGAGCTAGCTAGTAACAAGGCTAAGCTACCGGCCAAGCACTTCTAAATAATATTAGCTTCTGTGTCAGTTATTTGAGAGCAGGTGGTCAGGACAGGAAAACTCCACCTACAGGTCGGAACTCTGGTTTTCCAGTTAAGAGCTGTGTGACTCTGGGCAGGTTCCACAGTTTCTCTCAGCTCCTATCCCCTCACCTCCAGCATGGGGTTCTGGTTTAGCAATTGTGCCAACGGAAACAGCTGGCACTTTCTGAGCCATACGAATCCATGTGTGGGACTGTTCTGGGTGTGGGTGTTTAGTGGCATCCTGGCGACCACCTGCAGGATGCCAGTAACATTTCCCATGCCTCCAGCTGTGGTCTGACAGGCTGGGGAGCTAAAACCGCCCCGAGTTAGAGGATGGAGGGAGGAGGGTGAGGTGTTGCTGAGGAGGTATGGAAGGACTCCCAGCATGAGATGTGATGCTTCCAGGCCTTGAGCTGCCCCAGTGAGCATGTGTCATGGTAACTATGACTTCAACTATGGCGGAAGCCATGTGGGAAGGAATGCACACAGTCAGTACTTTGGCGGGCACACCTTCTTTGGGTGGAAGGAGGGTCCTGACACAGGGAGGATGCTGATGGTACCCACCCCTGGTTGCATCAGCCCAACAAGGTCCAGAGTCACATTCAGGGCCTCTTTGGTCCACAGTTCTAGTCCCACTGGTCCAACTATGGCTTTTGTGGGTGTGGAAGGAAATGGGAAGACCATGAGGAAGTGGAAAGAGGCACTTTCTGGTGTCCCATCCTCCTGGACCTTCTGTAAGCCCTGCGCTACAAGGCCTCCCACTAAAGATGGCTATGCAAGACGCCCCGCCGGAGTACCTGCTGTAACTAGGCCCTGAGCGAGCGATACAAAGTAGACATCGCTAGGAGCCTGTGGCCCCGGACAGAAATACAATCACACCATTTCAGAAAGGAACAAACTCAGGCTTTGAAGAGCCACTCAGCAGTCAGCAACGTGGCTCTTGAGTGAGGCTGGAGCTGGCAGATGATCCCGGAGCAGAGGGAGGCCCTCTAACCGCAGTGAGAGGCCATGAGAGGCCGAGGTGCAGGGACAATGTTGACTTTGGCTCCCAACTTCACCAACTTTTCAGCCTGCCACGCCCCATTCCATGAACAGCTCTGCCAACTGTCGATGCTCTCCAGGGCTATTCTCCCTCTGAGAACTCCAGGAAGGAGACCCACATTGCCACGCAAACCAGGAGTCTGAGGCCACCCAGCAGGGAGGTGACACAGCACATACCCACGTTCTTAGAGTGCGGGGTGACCCTCTGACTCCAGACAGTTGACCCCTGGTTGGCCCAGGCTCCCATCAGACCTGGACAGTGTCCAAAAGCCAGTCTCATCTTTAAAGTCCCAACCTGGGCTCCCCTGAAGGTCACTTGCCACATCCTCACAGTGGAGCCCCGTGACTTCATTTCTAGGCCACAAGGGAACATTGAAGTTCCTTATGGTGGGTCTCCTGTGTCTCCCATGCAGGGCATCATGGGAGATGATGACGCACTTCAGGCCATACTGAAGGAAGGCTCTCCCTCTCTCTCGCCCTCCCTCCCTCCTTCGTTCTTTTTACTTGTTTTTGTGCTCTGGCTGGCCTGAAACTCACTATGTACAATCAGACTGGACTCAAGCTCAGACCCCCTTGCCTATTTCTCTGGTTTCCTAGAGCAGCAATTGGAGGTGTGCACCACCACGCCCACCTCCTTTTTTTTTTTCTAAGTTTAAAGTTATGTGTACAGTTGTTCTGCCTAAATGTATGTCTGTGCCTGGTGCCTGGGAAGGCCAGAAGTCACTGAATCTCCTGGATCTCCTGGATCTGGACCTACAGATGGTTGTGGGCCATCATGTGGGTGCTGGGAATCAAAGCAGGAGCCTCTGAAAGAAGAGCCAGTGTTCTAAACTGCTGAGCCATCTTCCCAGCCCGTATTTCCCTTTCTGATAGGGTCTGGCTATGTTGCCCAAACCTTCCATCCTCCTGCCTCAGTACTTCTAAGTACTGGGATTACAGATGTGTCCCATTAAGCCTGTCTGAATCATTTTAAATCAACACACACACACACACACACACACACACACACACACACATACACACGGAAGCCAGAGGACAACTTTCAGGAGTTTGGAGCCTCTCCTAACAGGTGGGTCCCAGGGACCAAAGTTAGGTTATCGCTTGGTGGTAAGTGCCCTTGCCTGCTGAGCCACCTTTCCAGCCCCTTGAGCTGAGCCCTAGGCTCACAAGCGCTGGGCAGGTGCTGCACACACCTCCCTGGCAGAGAGCACACCTCCCCTGCAACTCTGTCCCCAGCATTAAGATCTTTATCAGAGTGGTGCTTAACTTGGCACAAAGAGATAAATCAAACAGCCATGAATCCTTTAGGGCAGCAGCAATCCCCTCCCTACACTCTCCTAACCTCCCTAAGGTCACACCAGGCTTCTTTTTGCCTCCTGATCTCTCTCTCTCCCTCTCCCTTTCCCCCCCTCTCCCCTTCCCTTTCTTTCCCTTCCTCCCTCCTTCCCCCCCCCCAGACAGGGTCTCACTATTTAGCCCTGGCTGTCCTGGAACTCACTCTGTAGACCAGGCTGCCCTCAGAATCACAGAGATCCACCTGCCTCTGCCTCCTGAGTGCCGGGATTAAAGGCGTGCGCCACCACACCCAGCCTGTCTCCTGATTTATTACTCTCTGAAGGCTCTGCCACCTTCCCATTATGAAATTTGTGCTTTTTCACTCTTGGCCACCTCCTCTCCATCTTCCACAGGACTTCTCAGTTCTCTCAGGACCTCACTGACCCCACAGTCCACTGACTTCTCCGCTGCCCTCCAGCCTCCCCTGGACCTGCTCCCTGGCTCTGATGGGGTGTTGTGCACAGGCCAAAAAGGAGAGGCTGGAGTAGCCCTTCCGAGCTTTGCCCTCCCCAGGGGGAGGGGAACACACCTGTTTCACAGCCTCTGAACTCCAGACATTTCCCAGAGGCTCTGGGTCCTGCCTCAGCTACCCAGAATAGCCCCAAGGTGTCAGGTGGCGCCCCGGTGCCAGTGCTGGGGTGTGGGGCAGCTTCATGGGAAATGTCACTAGGATTGAGTTTGAAGCCTTTGCCCTGGGAACCGAGACACCGAGGCTGTGGCTGCATTTTGGCTGGCTGCCAGCTCTGTGGACTGTGGCTGTGTTGGCCTGGCCTTCTGACTTGTTCCAGGAGCTTGGGATACAGTGCGAGGAAGGGCTTTAGGGGCAGGCAGAGGAATGAGAACCTGCCATGGATGCTGAGGGCTCCAGAGCAGGGCTTGTGGGGGAGCTCAGGGTACATGGAGAATATACCCAAGGTCCTGAGGCCCCTGGGCTAGGACCTCAGCAGGAGAGATGACTCTCCCCTCCCACTTTTCCACCCCCCATTCTTCATTATCCTCTGAAAGGTCCTAACTGCAGTCTTAAAGGTTCTTAGATATCAACTCAAATCCTCATTCTATAGCTAGGGAAAAGTGGAGCCCAGAGAGGGTGATCTACTTGTGAGGGCCACACAGCAGGGTCAGACAGATCTAGAGTCTGATTTGGCCAGGGGCTCCTTAGGTTTGTTCCTATGGTGCAGGATGAAATCCTTCCAGGCAGAGAGTAAGAAAAAGGGGGAGGGAGCCTCTGCTCAGCACACACCACTCCCCTGACTCCCTGGAGGCACCGTGCTAGAAAAGGCCCCTTTTGCAGATGGAGAAACTGAGCCCGAGGGTGATGGAGTTGGTGCAAGATCACTATGAGGTGGACAGAGGAGGTAAAGCCACAGCTTATTCCTGCCTGTCCTGAGGCTCTTGGGGTTCAGTGTGGGCTTGGGACAGTGGGAGGTGAGGTACAGTCAGAACTGATTCTGTGGGGTTTCTCTGCATTACAGCCCTGGCTGTCCTGGACCTCTCTCTGTCCCAGGCTGTCCTCAAACTCACAGAGATCTGCCTGCGTCTGCTTCCCTAGTGCTGGGATTAAAGGTGTGCGCCACCACCACCTAGCCTCCCTTTCTGTCTGGTTTCATGACCCTCAGAGAATGAGATAACTGATGTGACTTGGTGCCCTAATAAACATTTCTAGGTGTAACCCAGGCAACCTTGTTTTGCCTTTTCTGAGCCTCAGTTTTCCCCATCTGCTTAATGGGTACAGTATTGGGGCCTCTCCTTGTAACAGCTGAAAGGACAGATTGAAGTCATGGTGGGCAGGCATCCAGGTTTGGAGCCTGGCATACTGTGGCTACTCAACGAGTGTCCCATGTTTACCCTCCTCCTCTTCCTCTTCTAGCTCCTTCTCATCAAAGCCCCGAGCGTAGACCTAGCCACAGCTTGGTGTGTAGTGAGTGGGGACACCATTAGGATGGTGGCTCCCACCCTGTCATGTTCAACCACAGTTCCCTGGACAGAATGGGCGTCTGGGTTCCTTCTTGCATGAAAACACCAGCAACATAAAGCAGAAGGAGATCGCCTCTGCAGCAGGGACTGAGTGTTCAGAAGGTCACCTCCCTCTGCTCTGCTCAGCCTGCCATGTCCCTGACACCCAGGGCAGGGTCCTGCAGGGGAAGCAGCCAGGGAATTACTTCCAGTCTGGGCTTCCACCTGCCACTGTGTGGCTGTGAATGAGTTTCCTAACCTCTCTGGGCCATCCCGCACCATCCTTTGTGGACCGAATGAAGAGCATGAACTGGATAAGAAGCCCAGACTACATCCGTGGTGGTAGTTAAGACTGTCAGGGGCAATGGGAGCTCCTGGAGTCTCCAGGCTGGAGGGTGTGTGTGTGTGGGGGGGCGGGATAAACTTTTCTCTTTCTCTCTGTAGCTCACAGAGTCTGTGAAGGGGATTCCAGGGCATCACCCCTCTACAGGATTCTGTCTCCTCTGAAAGTCCCAGAGCGCCCATGCACCGCTCAAATCCCGGCATTACTTGGAAGTGGCCCCAGGAGCTGGCCTCCCACACTGAAACCCACTCTGCGAATTTTCCCAGGCCCTCCAAGGTGAAGGCACCCACACCCCAACACCAACTCACCAATGGCTGTGAGGAAGAGCCCAGCTTGGTCAATGGGGGCGCTGCCCTCTTCCTCATAGTAGCTGACTGTGACCTTGGTGGGGACAAGAGACAAGGGCAGAAGCTCATAGGTTACAGCGAAAAACAAAATGAAACAAACAAACAAAAACCAGAAATAACACCCTGCCTCCCAGTTTTCTCTAAATGCAGGGCCCTGTCCTCCAGGAAGCACCCCTGGGCTGCTGAGGTACCTCTCACAGTTAATTTAACAGGACAAGGGGTTCCTCTCCCCACCTGACCTGTGCTCTGGCACCTCCCCCTCCCTGTTTCCTGAACCCACTATGGTTGTGTGCCCAGCTCCAGCTAAGCCCCACGGGCTCCATTGTTCCTTTGGATGGTGCCTGATGCCAACAGCAACAGGCTAGAGCAATGTTCATGAGAGAGCCCAGTGTGGAGACCGTCCAGCTTTGGCTACATCACCTGGGCCAAGCACTTTGCCCTGATTGCTCCACACTTCACTTTACAGACAGGTCTGGGTTGCTATGGCTACAATCTCCAATCACGATACGACTCTGAGGAGCTATTATTTTTGTTATCATTAACCCCCTCTCAAAACCCAAAACAAAACAAAAAACCAGGACTTGCTATGTGTCTCAGGCTAACTTCAACACAGTGATGCTGCTGACTCTGAAGAGCTGAGATTACAAATGTGAACCCCAAGTCCTGGCTTCTCTTTTGCATATGTGCATTTTGAAACTCTCTCACCATGTAGCTCGGGCTAGCCTGGCCTAAGTAGCTGAGGCTAGATTCAAGCTGGCAGAAATCTCTCTGCCTTGGCTTATGCTTCCTTTAGCTGTCTGGGTCTTCCTTCCTTTTTTTTTTTTTTTTTTTTTCACTCTGCTGACATAGCTGCTAGGGACTAAGAAGGACTCTATGGCTCCCACTGTTTCTATGACTCAGGCTAGTATGCTCCGCCCCCCAGGACTCCAGCATGGCCCTGGGCTCCCTCAGTCCTGGATATTGACTTCCTGGCCATGGTACCTTGTCGCTGCTGGCCTCTGTGCTGGCCTGGGCCATGCTGAGCCGCAATGTGGTGGTGGGCGAGAGGGCCCAGTGCTGCTTGCCGTTGGTGACCACCTCCTCGGCCTCCCCATCGCGCACCACCTCCACCTTCACACCTTCTGAGTGCTTCAGGCTGAAGGTTTTGGCCCCTGCGGGGGCTGCACTGTAGGGAGAAAGGACAGAAGGTCAGGGAGAGTCTCGGCTACATGGGACACGGGCCTTAGCAAAAGAGTCCCAGAGGGGTAGGGCTCCCAGGTCGTGTGGTCTGGGGATCCAGGCAGCCTAGCTGTAATGCGGTGACCTGCTGGTGGCAGGAGACTGTGAAGGGCACAGAGTCCTGGGCCAACCTTGCACCTGCTGAGTTGGAGACCAGGAACCCCAAATCTCTCTGTCTCTCTCCCTGTCTCTATCTCCATTGTCTCTGTCTGCTATGCTAGGCAAGTACTCTGCCACTCAGCCTTCAGCCTCAGGACCAGGATTCTTTTCTTGTTAGATAGGATACTTTCATGCCACTCAGGCTGGTCCCAATGCCATCATCTGCCTACCTCAGTCTCTTCAGTGCTGGCATTTTTAGGAATGTAGCACCACACTTGGCTTAGGCTCCAATTCATTCATTCACTCGCTCACTCACTCATTCATTCATTTACTTATCTATTTATTTATTGAGATAGGGTCTCTTGTTTGCTATATAAGTGAGGATAATCTTAAACTTTTGATTCTCACACATCTACGTCCACAAGCTGAAGTATGAGCCTGTGTTATCATGCCCGGTTTATGCCATGCTGGGGACTGAATGCCGAACCTTGGCCATGCTAGGCAAGTACTTTACCAACTGAGTCACACCCCCATTTTAGGCCTTGAATTCTTACTGGGTTCTTGATGCCTCTGCAGATGGGTGACCAGCTTTGGAAGCACGGGGCTCTGCAGGGTGGATGGCAAGCCTAGGTGGAAGGATGGTTTTGCTCCAGAGGCAGAGCTGGACCGAAACTTCACCTCCCTGCCTGCTGTCACTGGGAACAGGATGGAATCAGGCTCTGTAGGAAAGGGGATTCCGTCTAGAAGTTCCCCAGGCCTGGAATTCTGAAGAGCATCTCTTGGGACTCGTGCATGGCTTCCTGATGAGGGGGAAATGGTTTGGAAATTGTGAGACTTCACCAAGACTTAGGGCAGGGGAGGACACCAGCTTGCACTGGTTGCTGGGTACTGAAATTTATGTTCCACCAAATTCATATACTGATGTTCGAGCTCCAGGAAGGTGGCATCTGGAGACCTTTAGGAGATGGGGCATCGGGGATTCTAACCAAATATGAACAATAGCCTCTTAAGAAGTGAGAGAGAAGCTGGGTAGTGGTGGCACACACCTTTAATCCCAGCACTTGGGAGGCAGAGGCAGGTGGATTTCTGTGAGTTCAAGGCCAGCCTGGTCTATGAATGAGTTCCAGGACAGCCAGAATTGTTACATGGCAAAATCCTGTCTTGAAACAAACAAACAAAAAAGAGTGCAAGAGAAGACAAAAGAATGAGTATACAACAGTAGGTGACAGGGAAGTCAGCGGAGAGAGATGCCGGGGCTGACGGTCTGGGAAAACCCAGGTTTGACGGTTCCTAAGGACCACAGTGGATCTACGAGCTCTGGAGGGTTCTTGTGGGATTTGAGATGATGACAATGAAGGCTTGAGTATGTCCTAAGGGCACAGCTACTGCTCTGGGGGAATCTCAGAAACATTAAGGTGGTGTTTACATTTTCAGGGAATTTTCTTTTTTTTTAGTTTTTTGCTTTTAGACACAGGTTCTCCATAGGTAGCTTTGCCTGAAATTCATTATGTAGACCAGGCTGCCTTGAACCTGCAACAACCTTCTTGTCTTTGCTGGGATTGAGATCAGAAGCTTATGCTACCATGCCTAGACTTAAATCATCATCATCATCATCATCATCATCATCTTCTTCTTCTTCTTCTTCTTCTTCTTCTTCTTCTTCTTCTTCTTCTTCTTCTCCTCCTCCTCCTCCTCCTCCTCCTCCTCCTCCTCCTCCT
>NW_026067894.1:1099654-1152786 GCF_014885135.2 Alexandromys fortis
AGAGAGAGAGAGAGAGAGAGAGAGAGAGAGAGAGAGAGAGAGAGAGGTGAGCTCCCTGGTTGGGGGTGTAGCTTGGCAGTAGTGCACTTGCTTAACATGCACAAGGACTTGGGTTCTGGAAAGATGGGTCAATGATGTCTGTGGTTCTCAGACGATTCTCTGAGGAAATAACATTTGAGCTAAGAGTCTAAAGTTTATTCTCAAAGCAATCAGTTAAGTCCAGAACTCTAGCATCAGTGACAGGGTGACACACTACTGTCTCAAGAGGATTTCTTTCAAGCTCCAAGCTGCCCTGATGCTGTAGGACTAGGGAGACCTGACACAGAAAAAATGGAAGAAGGTGAGTGTGGCTGGATCTGTGTGTGTGTGTGTGTGTGTGCGCGTGTGTGTGTAGGTAGGTAGGTAGGTGGGTGGGTGGGTGGGTGGGTGTATGCACACGCACATGGGGAGAGGATGGTCATGATTGTGGGACAGGTCCCAGACATGTTGGAGCTGGTCTTTCTACTGAGGGAGGGACATTACCAAGGGCTTACCAGCAAGGAGGGATTACAGAAGAAAAGTAATGGAAGTGTGTGTGTGTGTGTGTGTGTAGGGGCAGTAAGTGAGCAGGTGATGGAGGCGATGGTAGCTGCCATGTGTGTGGTGATGGTCCTTGGGGCTGGATAGTGGAAATGGAGAGAAATGGCTAGGCAGACCTGTGCCCAGCTTCTCAAACGCTGTGTGGCCTCTGGCCTCCTGCCTGTCCGATCTTCTTTCAGACATTGGGGAAAGGTCTTGGGAATAGCCTGGCAGGCATGGGGAGGCCCACAAAGACTCACACTTCAGGGTGTGATATGACTGGTCTTTGCTGGCCCCTGGCTCTCAGCTTGTCCATTTGGCTTGGACCTCATTAATGCCAGCTGGGGTTCATCCTTGGAGTGACCCCAGCTCCTGGCAGCCGGGGTGTGACATCCTGCCCTTAGGTCTTTGGAGGAGTTGGAAGGGGCAGTTATGGCTGCTAGACTGGTGAGCACCCTCAGGGACAGAGATGAGGGGAGGGAGGATGATCTTAGGCCTCACACCTGATGCTCACTATGGTGGTGGCCAGGTTTTGAGGGCTGGCGCTAGCCCAGGCAGGGCTGATTGAGGCAAACCTTGGCATGGCATGTATATATAGCTGGCCTCCTTCTCTACGTGGCAGCCCAGCAACCTCCATCCCAGGGTGCCGTGCCTCTGGCAGCCGAGGTCCCTCTACAGGGAAGAAACAATCTAAACTCTGCTAACTTCCTTCCTCAGAAGCCTTTGAGACCCTCCTGCCTACAGATCAACATCCAGCCCCTGAGCAAAGGCTTCAAAGCCCCAACTCTATTTATTTGTTTGTTTATTTATTTATCCTCCTCCCCGCCACCGCCTCCCATTTCCCTCCCCCTCCCCTAATCAAGTCCCCCTCCCTCGTCAGCCCAAAGAGCAATCAGGGTTCCCTGCCCTGTGGGAAGTCTAAAGGACCACCCACCTCCATCCAGGTCTAGTAAGATGAGCATCCAAATTGCCTAGGCTCCCACAAAGCCAGTACGTGCAGTAGGATCAAAAACCCATTGCCATTGTTCTTGAGTTCTCAGTAGTCCTCATTGTCTGCTATGTTCAGCGAGTCCGGTTTTATCCCATGCTTTTTCAGACCCAGGCCAGCTGGCCTTGGTGAGTTCCCAATAGAACGTCCCCATTGTCTCAGTGTGTGGGTGCACCCCTCACGGTCCTGAGTTCCTTGCTCATGCTCTCTCTCCTTCTGCTCCTGATTTGGACCTTGAGATTTCTGTCCGGTGCTGCACTGTGGGTCTCTGTCTCCTTTCATCACCTGATGAAGGTTAATATTCAGGAGGAGGCCTATATGTTTTTCTTTGCAAAGCCCCAACTCTTGTTCTCTGGACCA
Source organism: Alexandromys fortis (assembly GCF_014885135.2). NCBI lineage: Eukaryota > Metazoa > Chordata > Mammalia > Rodentia > Cricetidae > Alexandromys > Alexandromys fortis. The sequence continues at coordinate 1,101,561 of NW_026067894.1, forward strand.
TACCCTTATACTCCAGGCCACTGAAATGACTCCCTTCCTGCCTCCATGGGTCCCATTTTCCAGGCGGTTTGCTCCCACGGGAGTTATCCTAAGTTCCATACTGAACCTTTGTCTGTCTTATGAGACCCAGTTCACTTGCCCCCTCTTCCAGGAAGTCTTCCCCCATCCCACCAGCCAGATCACCTTTCTCTCTTCCTTAGCCAGGGTCTCAAATACTAACTTTTCTTTAATATATGTCTCTCCCGTGAGTCTCATGAACACTTTGAGGGCAGTAACCATGGTTCATCATGACGGGTGATACAATAATAAATTCAATCTTATTCACAACAGTGATTAGGGATCATTTACCAGGTGCCATCCTCCAAATCACAGGCTCTCAATCCATACTTCACACAACTCGATGAGGCCTTCCTGACCCATCCCATTTCACAGATGAGCACACCGAGATCCATACAGAGTGAGTCCTCACTCCAGAGATGTCTCCAGACCCTCGGAGGAGGCTGTGAGTGAACCATGCTCCATGAGTCCCAGGCCTGGGGGAGCCCATTGGTCCTCACCAGAGTCCTCTAGGTAAGGACCCAGAGAAGAGGATTCTTAGGGACCTCAAGATCCCCCATCCCCCCGATAAACACACTTATTTGCAGATTATAGTCAGAAACTCAGAGACCCTTGACTAAAGGGTGGCTTGAGGGTGGAAATCCTGCAAATACATTATCACCCTAAATCAGGGATCTGTGGTCAGAAGGGAAGAGCATCACAGATCCCCACTACAGGAAGGGACTGTGGACTTGGCATACAGGGTGCCAGGTCCTTCCTCAGCCCTCCCACCCCTGAGCACTAGCCTGAAACCTGAGTCCTAAGCAGCTCCTGGCAGAGCCTCCTGTCCAAGGCCCAGGGCTCTAGGTGTTGTTCTAATTTATGAGGCCACGGGACCTGGCCTGATGTTTTCCTTCGTCATTCTCTCGGCAGCAGGCATTGCTGCTCTGCCAAGCTTTGCCACATACCCTTGACCTTCCATGGACCCATCCAACACCATCCAACCAGGTCTGTCTATTGAGGCTGGAGGTGAGAAGCGCAGCCCCGTGCTAGCTGTCTGCAGCCATCAGTGGTCATGCTCACTGAGCCACCCAGCCACCCAGCCACCCAGCCACCCACCACACAGCCCACAATGACTCTCTAAGGAAATGAGCAGGGAGGAGCCATGCCCCAAACATGAGTCTCAGGAAGACAGATTGAGAGAACCGCTGGCAGCCTGGGCCTTGCTCCTGAAGCACTTCTTGGCCGTGTGGTCTGACTTTAGGTCTCTAAGGGCTAAAGGGACCTAGTACCTAGCTCATGAAGTCAGTATGAGGGCTGAGCATATGCAAATGACTAAATGCATATGAAATGAGCATGTAAATGTTAGGAAGGCTTCTGGGTGTCCAAAAAGTGTTAGGGGGTGATATTAAGTGAATAATGGCAAGATCGCTCTTTCTCGTGTGTGTGTGTGTGTGTGTGTGTTTGTGTGGTGTATACTCACATGTGTATGCAGGGGTGCATGTGCTTACATGTGCAACTGTGAAAACTCACAGAGGCAAGAGGACAATATTGGGTGACCTGCTCTATCTGCCTTAATATCTCTCTGTCTCTGTCTCTGTCTGTCTCTGTTTCTCTCTCTCTCTGTTTCTCTCTTGTGTCTCTCTCTGTTTCTTTCTCTCTGTCTCTGTGTCTCTTTCGGTCTCTGTCTCTGTGTCTATGTCTCTCTCTGTCTCTCTCTCTCTGTGTCTCTGTCTCTCTGTGTCTCTATCTCTCTCTGTGTCTCTCTGTGTCTCTGTCTCCCTCTCTCTTTGAGACAGCCTCACTATGCATCACTGACTGTCCTGGAACTCGCTGTATAGATCAGGATCTCCTGGAACTCGTAGATATCCAGCTGCCTCTGCCTTTCAAGGACCAGGGATTATAGACATGAGCCCTGCATCATTTTTTTGAGTAAGGGTCTCTCATTGACCTTGGAGCTAGGTTGCTTGCCAGTTAGCCCCAGTGAGCCTCCTGTCTGTTCTCTCAGCACTGGGGTTACTGTAATGTTTATGTGGGTGCTGGCATTTAAATTCAGGTCCCACCCACTGAACCATCTCTCCAGGCTGACAATAAGGTCTTTGAAAACCAAAACAAAATTAACACAAAAAAGTGTCTATTACTATTGAGCCAACAGATTCTAAGTTCCTCAAAGCAGCCTCCACCCAGAGACCACTCACCCCACGTAAAAGAATGGTGGGGCCTGGCATCGGACTGGGAAGGCAGTTCCCACCAGGGTCACAAGGTCTGGAAGGAAGAGGATTACCTTCACCCTCAGTCCTTGACAGGGGAGTGGGATTTGTTCATTCACCTTTGTGACCTGATGCGAGAACAAGGGCCCCCCACCTTCCTTCCTACATAACTGGGTGCGCTACCCACAGGCCTCGCTGTGTGGAATCTATTCTGAGGCCCTGGGGGTGACAGCATCACTTGGGATCCTGAACCAGAACCTGTGTCTCAGCCAGGAAGGACTTGTTAAGACGTAGAAGGCTGGGTGGAGGTGGTGATGTTTCAGGGTAGAGGACTCCCATCCAAGGTGGAGGGTTGCCAGGGGTCACACAGGGTGGGGTGGAGGAAGACGCATGATCTCTGAGCTGGACAGATTGACAGGGGTCCTGGTTGTCACCAGGTAAATGGCTTCCTCTTTCTGAGCCTCATTTTCTTCATGGGTGAATCAGGATGCTCAAAGGGCATCTTCCAGGTCTCACACATGTGTTGAGGGAAGACTGAAAACGGGTCATGCTGGTAGCCCAAGATGACCTGGAACTTGCTATGTAGTCTAAATGAGCCGTGGACTCAAGTCCTCTGGTTTTGGGATTACAGGTGTTAGCCACCAACCCCATATCCATCTCCAGTTAACTTACTTTAAAACACAGACCACTACAACACCTAAAGCGATGACTGTGGCCTGCATTCTGCCTCTTCTGGGCAGGTGCTGGTCTAGGCTGTGCTGACCCTTGGTGTTGGGGAACTGTCAAGGCTGTGAACTGTGAGTCCTGTGGTAGTTCCTGGTGGAGCTAACAAGAGCTGGCACCTGCCCTCTTGTCCCCTGCCAGGCTGGTTTCTCTCTGCTAGAGAGGAGCAAGGACAAGGACTTGGGTATGGACCCCTTTTGCTCCCTAGCCCCCAGCAGAGGCCCTGTCCCAGCTTTTCAGACAGTGCCCACAGTGTCCCAGCAAGCAGACAGGCATGGTGACAGCTGTGGCTTAGGGACCTGAGCGCCCTGGATCCTGGCTTACCCCTTGGCAGTGCCCAATTCAGAGCTGGGAAGGGGGAGAGATGGGCACTCTGCCAGGCCACTGGCGCCTAGTCCATACTCCGCCACTACGTTAGAATCTGCAGGGCCCATCCAGTCCTCTTTTATGGTCTGTATGCTGGACCAGTGAGGTTGAGGTCCAGGTGACATGGAAGCTGGGACAGGCTTAGGAGTAAAGGAGCAGAGAGGGGCCCTGGTGGCAGGCTTGCTGGGCTCAGCAGGGCCAGTGGCTCCTGGAGAAGGCAGCTGGGAGGGAACCAGAGAGTGGGAGCGGAGAGTTTAACAGGAGACACTCAGGTGGGCTTGCGAGGGCTTGGGAGAACCGGTGCTTTAGTGTCAGAATGATTTGGGATTTGGGAACAAGGCACACAGAGGAGGTACCCACGCGGGTCACCAGCACAGGGTCTCACCTCAGAGTGTACTGCATGCCCCTCCTTCCAGCATGAAGCCCTCCCACCCTAGGAACGGAGAGCATTTAGAATGTTTGGAGCAGAGAACAGCACATCAGACCTCAATGTGGTCTCTCAGGCTGCTCACCCAACCCCTGTCTCTGGTCCCACACCACACTCTACCCATTTTCTCGGAACATAGGACCGTAGCAGCCCCATTCCTTCACCCCGAGTCTCCGAGTCTCCGGTACCCCAAACCCCATCAAAGGTGCGGACAGAGAAGATGGGAGAGGAGAACAGATCCTGGCTCCCAGAGCATCAGTGGGTGGAAAGTGACCCCTCTCTAAGCTCAGGGTGAAGTCAGGAAAGGCATTTGGTGACACAGCCGGTGCCTCGGGACGGACAACCACCAGCAGCCCCTGGGAGGGTGAAATCGGATAAGTCCCAGGCCAGATTCCACCTGGGTAGCTCCCCTTTGAGCAAGCCAGTCCCCAGCACATCTCAGGGAGTTTCTGCTTGTAGGGAGTAGGAAGTCCGCTGGTGGAGGAGGCTGGGGTGAAAGGTGAACTAGGAGGGCCTGGGGGAAGTGAGAGAGAGGGGCGTGTTATAGGGAGCCCATGAGTGCTGAGGTCACCGGGGAGAGGGGCTGAAGAGACCAGGCATGAGAAGGTTAGGTTAAAGGGGAGCAGTCTCGGAGAGGGGTGAAGAGGGAACTGTGACTGAGTGTCTTGGAGGCCCTCAAGATTGCGTGTAAGTGGACACTAGCCTGGGCATTATCAGGTTTCTGAGAGTTCTCGGGATTTCTAAGGCTCTCGAACTGAAGGACAACTGGGATAGTGGAGCCAGGCTGTCCTGGTACAGAGTCTCAGAGTCTCGGGGTTTGTGAAGGGTGTGTGAGTCGGAGGGGGTGACTCGCCCATATGGCTCACCTGTAGACATCGGTCCAGAGCTGCGTGCCCAGCACGTACACCGCCTCCACGCGGCTCCCGTACAGCAGCCGCACCGTCCGCTCCCGCACCATCTTATCACCCCTGCAGAGCCGGCTGCTGTCCCTGCCGCTCCCGAGACTGTGCACCTGCTACAGGTGAGCCTGCCGCTGCGCCTGCGCCGGCCGCTGAGCGGCGTTTAAACCACAGCCGGAGGGCGGGGCTGGGCGGGGCTGTCCGTCGGACTCCTCTTGGAGTGGGCCTGCGGCCCGTTCATCAGGCCTGGCCCCGCCCTCCCGGAGCCCCTAACCGCAAGTTGTCAAGTCCTATTTTCTATAATTGGCTTGTTCATTCTTTTATTCATTAAATTCTCCTTTTTGGACCTACAGCCCGGAGGGGCAGACAATGCGAGCAGGAGCAGCCGAAGGGACAGGGCAGGAGTGGGTAGGAACACAGAGGAGGCGACCAGATCCAGTCTAGGGCCAGGGAAGGCTTCTCGGAGGAGACCTCTGAGGTTTCTTGAAGAAAATCTTGCCAACGCAAGGGGGAGGAGAGTAGTCTTCCTAACATCTTCGGGAAGTTGGGCACCCCACATCAGATCTACACTGCCGTGGGAAATAGGGGGTTGGATGGAGGGGGGGGGGAACCCTGCCCCTGGCAGGGACCGGAATGCTAAGCCCAGGCGTGAGGAGGGCTGCATGAGCCTGGAATGGCTCTTCCTCGGGGGTATTCTGGGAGTGTATTCTGGCTGCCCCAGACCACTGTGAGCAGGCTGAGCTGGGGCGGGCAGCGAAGACCCCAGCTGGAACGTGAGAGGACAGGAGAGGAGAGGATTGGTCCTAGGAGTGTTTATGGATGGAGATTTGAGTGGCTCCCGGTGGCTGAGAGGGTGTGCCTGTTTGAAGGGACAGGGACCAGGCAGAGGATTAGGGCCCCAGTCTGGGACACCAAAAGGTGTGCCAAGGTAGAGGTCAACGTGTGTCCTGGAAGGCCAGGGTGCATGTGACATCTAGTGGGGGGAGGGGTCTGAACCACCCTGAACTCCGTCCAGGCCCTTTCTCTCTGAACCCAAGCCTGGGGGCAATGCAGTAAACAGCAGCGTTTGAGGAAGGGGCTTCTTGCCGTGGGCTTGGAAACTGCAGGGTGGGTAGATGGAGGGGATGCATACGGGGGAGGGAGGTGGACTGATGGGAGACCCCTGAATTAAACAGGGGCTGCTCATAGGTACCGAATGCCCAGGCACACCCAGCCAGCCCTGGACTCCAACCTTCTCCTCCAGATGCCCAAATTAGGAGTTGGTAAGGACCCCAGCTGTTCCTGGGTGTCAGAGATCTGGGAGGAATGTGGGTGGAGAAGGGAGAGGGCCCAGAGTCCCCGCCAGAGGGGTCACTCACTGTCCCCCCACAAAGGCTTCCTGTTCAGATCCTGGGAGAGGCTAGTAACTTCTGATTGGTTCCTGGCAGAGCTTCATCCAATCAGGAGGAAGCATGGGGAGGGCCACCTGCCTAAGTGGGAGAATGAATCCCGGTGGCAACAAGCTGATGGAACCCCTCTCCTTCAGAGGCAATCTTGGGCCTGAGCACCCCTCTGCATGTAAGCCAGATGGGTCGCATCTCACCTCCAAGAGGTGCAGAATATGAGTTTTTTTATACCACCCACTCCCACCAAGTAAGTGGGGTCCGGTGTGGGGTAAGGACACGTCTCCTCTCAGCCAAGTCCCAAGTGGGTCACAACAGAGCTAGGGTTGCTATGGCATCCGGCAAAGGCCGTGGTTACCCAGCTGAGCAGAAGTACCAGCGAGGACTTATCTCCCGTGCGGTTTCTGCGCCCCCACACTGCTCCCAAGTAGCACTTTCCCATGTATTAGATTATTTTATCTTTCCAGGAACCCTGGCACTTTGGAGGTGAAGAAAGAGAACCCAGAGAAGGTGAAAAATCAACCCGGAGGTGCACAGCTCCTGGCAGCGGCAGAGAAGGAACCTGGGTGGAGACACAGGGTGTGTAGGTAGGAGCTTAGCGGGCGAGAGTTGCTCGTCCTACCTCTAGTAAGCTCACAGGCAATCCCTCAGTACAATGGAGGATACAAAACTATATTAAATGAAACAATAGATAGAAAACGCTGGCAGAATTTCGTCCAAGGCTCAGGATACAAAGCCCTCTCCTGCATGTAATCCACCCCTGTCTGGCTACCCACACTCGAGCCTCTGACCTGGTTCTGGCTCACCCCATTGGGCCCAGTGCCTGGTTTGATGGGGTGGGAGCTTTTGGAGCCCAAGGGTTTAAAATAGCTGAAGTGGTCACAGCTGTTGGTGGATTGAGGGCCGGAGGTCGTACACATTACGGCTGCTCCTGCTGCCCCCATGGAGCCCAGAAAATCCACATGGCATCTCTGGGTGCCTTTTGGAGAGTGCCAGCAAAGGGTAGGCTCAGATCCGACCAGTTCCCAGCACTGACGGTCCCGGACCCCTCCTCCAACACAACCCCTGCCAAACAGGAGGCCGGAGAGCCTGGCCTGGAGGGGTCTCCTCTGCCAGGTGCCCTGCTCTCTTGTGGGACTGCTCTGTGCCTGGCTTTGGGGAGCCTGTCTGGAAGGTGACTTAAAACATCCATGAGGCTGCTTTGAGATGGGCAGCTCACCAAGGGCAGAATAAAAAAAAAAAAAAAGAAAAGAAAAAAAAAGCTGGTTATTGGGGAAAATTAAAAAAAAATCATGACCATCCAGGGCCTAGCAGCAAAGACCAATGTGGACATTTTTTGGTAGGACCCCCCCACCACAATTTTAGGTGTGTTCATGCAAATGTGTGGGTGTAGAGGTCAGAGGTCAATGTCAGGTATCTCCTTGTAACACCTTCCACCTTAATTTTTAAATTTTACATGTTGTGTGTATGGGTGTTTTGCTTGCATGTATGCAGGTCCTGTGTGTGTGCCTGGTGCCCTGGGAGGCCAGATATCCCAGGCCAGGCATCGGATTCCCTGGAACTGGAGTTACAGACAGTTGTGAGCTATGGTGCGGGTGCTGGTCCTCTGGAAGAACAGCCAGTGCTCTTAACCACGGGGCTGAATCATGGTCTCTCTGCTCCAGCCCTCCCACCTTCGTTTTTGAGGCAGGGTCTCTCTCTGAAGCTGGAAGTCAACATTTTAGCAAGAGTAGGGGAGCAGCAAGGGCACCCACTCCATGCATCTGAGTAAAGCAAGTCCTTTGCTGTGTTTTGAGTCTCATCCTGCAGGTCCTGCCCAGGGGCAACAGCCATCACACAGAGCCCTGAGGCTGTGCCAGAAACTACTCAACATTGTCCCACCTTTGAGCTCACTTCACTGCCCCGACCCCCGCCCACAACAACCCAGTGCAGTGGGCAGTATTGTCAACCCTCCCCCATTTGAACAGAGTCCCAATCCTTCCAGTAGAAAAGATGTAGGCCTTTGGATTGGGCAGATTTGGGTCTGCTGGGGCGCTCTCTGGACTTCTGTGTCTTCCTCTGTGAAGAAAACACTCCTAATACCCAGCCTGCATGAGTGCAGAAGGTAAAAATGATGAGAGGCAAATCGCTCAGCCTGTGGTGGCCTGCCAGAGCCGAGTTCCGCTAGTTCATGATATCCTCTCTGCAGATGACCCTTGTCTGAAGGCTTTGCAAGAGGGGCATCTGTGTGCTACACTCGGAAATGTCCACAGTGTAAGGACAGCCTGGTTCTACCTTGTGAGTCGTCGGAAAGGGACTTGGGCTCTATATTAAGGTCATGGGAAGCCACGGAAAGCTCTGGAATATGATGATGGCATGACCTCATTTGAGGAGACTCCCTGTGGAGACAGGAATCTTGGCGGGAGACCAGAGTGGACTTGAGATGGAGGCAGGCGTCCTCCTCTCTGTGACTGTGCCACGGGACCTGCAGGCCTGGCCTGACCTCACCTCCTCACATTCTCCCTTTCTCTAGAAGAGACCTGCTGCTTCTCCTCCTTAGGGATGGGCTAACTGGCTGGGTGGTGAAAGAGGAGCAGCTGGGCATGGTGGAGCAGCTGGAGGATGGTGGAGCAGTGGGGGGTGGAGTAGCTGGGAGATGGTGGAGCAGCTGGGGATGGTGGAGCAGCTGGAGGATGGTGGAGCAGCTGGAGGATGGTGAAGCAACTGGGGGATTGTGGAGCAGTGGGGGATGGTGGAACAGCTGGGGGATGGGGGAGCAGCTGGGGAATGGTGGTGATGGTGGGGAAGAGTGACACAACACTTGTGGTAAAGTGAGCCAACTTCTGCAGTTCTCCAGGTGTCCATGGCCACAAGACACCCGGGGCATCTGGTGAAGGCTGGAAGAGATGATGGCCACAAGGTGGCACCAGGTCCCCATTTTCTATGCTCAGGGAACCAGCGTTTCTTAGTGAGGTTGGGTTATCTAGAAGCCTCCTGATGCTGTCCAAGTTTGTCTAGCGCCTTCCTTTAGCACCTAAGATCCTCTTGCTCCCTAGACTTGGACTGGGATTTAGGGACTCCGTTTGCATCAGGCCAGGTCAAAGCCATGCCCTCTCCCCCGCCCCCCCCAAGTGATACAGGCTCTCTAGTCAGAGGAACAACTGAGAACCCAAATGAGGGTCCCAGTGACTTAGCTGACATTGCACCCCACTTTGGGCAACAGAGGCAGATCCTCTAGAACTAGCTTATTACTTTTAATGTGTTTGTTCCGTGAGCCTGGGGTATCAATCCATTTTTAAAATTGAATTAATTTTTTAAAGTGTTGTGTTACACATGTGTGTCTGGGTGCCCATGGAGTCCAGAGGTGTCCAGTTCCTCTGGAAATGAGATCACAGATGATGGTCAACCTCTTGATGTATACAGGTGGCAGTGCTTCAGGTGACAGTGGCCACACAGACCGGTCAGATGAGCTTAGAGAGGCAGCGTGGAGATGAAAGAACTTTCTGGAACAGTTCCTGGAGACTTTGGAGCCCAGTGCTATGGCCCTTGCTGCCAGCAGGAGGCACCAGGAACCCAAGGAACCCCACCTAAGACCTTAAGAGGACAGTGGGAGGGCTCCTGGGAACAGGATAATCACAGATTTCTTCTTCAGAGACAGGGAGCAGAGCTCAAGATCCAGCATGACACTGCCTAGGATCTCAAAGTCACAAGAACCTGGATTTGAATCCCTGGGCCGAATGTGCCTTTCTGTGCCTTGGTTTCCCCACTTACAAAGGTGGGTCGTAGGAGCTCTTTACATAATTGTTACAAGAAAGAAATGAGCGGGCATGGTGGTGCATGCTTTTAGTCCCAGCACTCAGGAGGCAGAGACAGGTGGATCTCTGAGTTTGAGGCCAGCCTGGTCTACAGAGTTCTAGGAGCACATACAGACTGAGTGCTCAATGCAGGCTGGTCCCTCCGGGTCATATGGTACCGCCTTCCCTGAGTCAGCACGAGGGTGGGAGCGGGTGACTCTGCTTTAATTTCCTGTACATCGGGGTGCAGTTTTGGTTCCCTTGAGGCTTTTGTGCTGAGAATCGATGGTCAGTTTCCTTGTCTTTCAAAATGAACAGTCAGCCTATCAAAGCCACACAACCACCAAAACCCTTTATGTCAGTGGTTCTCAACGTGTGGGTCACGACCCCTCTGGGGGTCGCACATCAGACACCCTGTGTATCAAATATTTACATTACAATTCAGAACACTAGCAAAATTACAGTTATGAGCAGCAATGACATAGTTTTATGCTGGGGGGGTCACCACAGCATGAGGAACAGTGTTAAGGGGTTGCAGGCTTAGGAAAGTTGAGGACCATGGCTTTCAGTTGTGAGTTCATGTTAAACATCTTTTATAAATACAGTCTTCTCCCAGGTATGTCAGCACCCAGAGGAGTCAGATTCATGACGGTGTGTGGGGGGATGATGGCAGGGACGAGATTCCTGATGAGATGCCCTGTGGCCCCCTTTGGCTATGGAAGTCTGAAGAAGGTCCCTGGAGGAACTGCAAAGTCCCTGGAAGCTGGGAGAAGGAAAAGCTGGAAACCTGGTCCCAGCTACAGGAGGAACTTAATTCACACAGCTCTGGCAGCTGTCAGACCACCTTCGGGGAGAGACAGGAACAAAGATAATGATCTGCCAGTGCCGGGCAGGGCCACACCTCGACAGGGATTGACTGGTCATACACACCTCTTACCCTCCATTTAAACCAGAACCTCGAGTCAGAGGTCAGGACCCAGAGGATGGACTTCAGGGAGGCGCACACAACACGTGTCTATGTCTCTGTGTGTGTGTGTGTCCCTGGATATCTGTCTCTCTTTTCAGTGCCGGGGTGGGGGAGCACACCAGGCTCTGGCCTTAACAACTCTGGCACCCCCCAGCTCTCTTTCATTTAGTCTTACTCTTCTATCTTGTCTCCCCAAAACTTTGCATGGAAACACCCAGGTGTTGCTGTTTCTTTGGGTTTTCTGGGGCTCACGGAGACTCTAGTGTTACAACTTCCATGCTTTTCTTTTGTTAATTTGTATTTTGAGGCAGGGGACCCCTTAGATTGAGAACCTAAAAAGTTAAAGAAAAAAAATTTCTTTGAGATAGGGTCTCTCTGTGTAGCCCTGGCTAGCCTGGAACTTGCTACGTAGGCCAGGCTGGCCTGGAACTCACAGAGATCTTCCTGCCTCTAAAGGTGTACACCATCATGCGTGGCTTTTTCGATCATTTTCACTGAGTTACTGAGGAGGAAGCAGGCTCAGAGAGGAGTTGTAACCTGCCCAAGGGCACACAGCCAGCAAGTAGGAGGGTTTGGACTCAGACACAAGTTCACTTTCAGGCTCATACTGGACCTTGGTATGGACCAGACTAAGGAATATCAAGGGTTTAATGCAGTACCAAGCTAGCAGTGAGCTCACTAAACACAACAAGCCTATCCTTAGAGGCCTCCTTGATGTTTCTTTCTGTGCAAAGGCCTTACACACTAGCAGGCTGGGTGATTGACATTCCCACCCCAGTAATGCCAGTACTTAGGGGTGGGAATCATGGGGCTGACCTCATGACACAAAGGGGCTGCCTGACAGCAGAAGCACTCAGTCCTCTTTGTGGGACTCCCCCCTGCTGAGCACCCCTGCCAGCTACACATCCTCCTTTCTTCCTGGGCTCAGGTTAAGCTCCTCCTTCCACTGGCTGATAGGAGATCATACACCTGCTGTGACCAGCCAGGGCTCAGGTCTGGGGCTCTTGAGGTGTCATCTTGCTGATCCCTTGTGTACCCTTGGCTCTGGGCTAAGTATGTCCTGCCTTACCCCATTCTACAATTGCCCTTGAAGGGATGCTTATTCTCCCCATTTATTGGATGCCAAAACTGAGGCTCTGAGACATTACCTGACATGCAGGCTTGAGATGGCCTTGTGTTAGGGAGGCTGTGGTCAATCCTCAGGAGGTGAAGGACATAGCCTAGTTGTGTGGAGGAATGGGGGAGTTGTTGAGGGGCTTAATATGGTGAGGGGGAGAAGGCTCCAGGTGCATAAAGGAGCTCTTGATGGTGATTCTGGGAGGCGGGACAGGTTTCAAGTTGAGATGGGCAAAGAGCATGATGGGAACCCAAGTCAGACTGTGGGGCACCTAGACTTCAGCCAGAGCTGGGGACCATGTTCAGCTGCCAAGAAGCGGGCAGCATGTGGGGCCTGCTAGTGCGCCTAAAGACCAGGCAGGGAGAGAAGGCAGTGGGGTCAGGAAGGACTTCTGACCCAGGTATGGAGCGTGGGGAGAGGTCCAGTAGTTACTGCCCTTGCGAAGGACATGAGTTCAGTTCCCAGCACCCACATCAGATGGCTCCCAACTGCCTGTAGCTCCAGTTTCAGGGGACCTGACGCCCTGTTTGGCCTGTGAGTACCTATTCACACGTGCGTGCAACACACGCTCACACTAATAAAAATAAACCTTAAAAAACGAAAATGAGTGTCCCTGGTGTTCAGGTGTCACCTCTCACCTAGCCCTTTAACATTTTATTGTCTCCCAGGACCCAGATTAAACAATTACAGCATTTAAACCTTTTTGTGGCTTTGTTGGACCCTTTGTCATGCTGAGGTCCCTCCTCTGGACATCATGGGATTCCTGGTTCCAGCATTTCTTCTACTCTAAGGTTCTCCCTAGTTCTGTAGTTCACAGGTGCTGGCCGAGTCTCCTCTCAGGCGCTAGAATGTGGAGGTTCTGTGATTACATTCAGGAAGGTAGCCAGCACCTGGGGCGGGGTGAGTCAGGACCAGGTCTCTGGGCACAGCCTGGGGCCTTCCTGCTCAGGCATCATTTCCCAGGGCTCTAGTCATAAATGATTAACTGTCGGGCTGTCCCAGGAGACAAAGGACAGGATGGTTTCGGCTGGGGTGGGGTCTGAGTGTTCTGGGCTAGGGCAGGGTTGGCAAAGGGAAGAGGCCATGGTTAGGTGCCCACATGAACCTGCAGACGAGCATGCGTGATGGAAATGGGATCTCATGGCAGCAACTAGGTGGGAGGTGGGTTGCTGAATGGAAGATGCGTTGACCTTCTGTGGGAGATTGCTCTTGTACACTGTAAAGATTTGTCACTTGTATTGGTTTAATAAAACACTAATTGGCCAGTAGCCAGGTAGGAAGTATAAGTGGGGCAACCAGAGCAGGAGAATTCTGGGAAGAGGAAAGGCAGAGACACAGTCACCAGCCAGACATAGAGGAAGCAAGATGAGAATGAGAATGCCTTACTGAGAAAAGGTACCAAACCACATGGCTTAAACATAGACAAGAATTATGGGTTAATTTAAGTTGTAAGAGCTAGTTAATAATAAGCCTGAGCTAATAGGCCAAATAGTTTATAATTAATATAAGCCTCTGTGTGTTTCTTTGGGATCGAATGGCTTCAGGACCAGGCAGGTCTACATCAACCTTACAAAGTGAGCTGGACATAGTAGCTTATATCTTCTCAAGAGTTGAAGCAGGAAGAGTGATATTGAATATGAGGCCATCTTGGGCTACATTGTAAGTTTCAGGCCAGCCTGGGCTACATAGTGAGTTCTAGGCTAGCCTGAGCTATAGACTGAAACTCTGTCTTAACAGGTAAAAGATAATTTCGACACGTGCTACAGTGTGGGCGAAACTTGACTTTATGCTAGAGAAGTAAGTCTGACAGAAAAGGGAAATGCTTTTCTGTCCGCAGAACTGAGAGTTGCCAGATTCATAGACCATGAGCTGGCAGTGTAGCTACAGGGCTTGCCTGCCATGCATGATGCCCTGGGTTTAAGCTGTACCACTACATAAAATTGGGTGCATGCCTGTAACCTCAGCACGCGGAGGTGTAGGCAGGAGGTTCAGAAGTTCATAATCAGTCTGGGTACAGGAGACCTTGCCTCAAACACCAAACAGAAATATCAGATTCATGGAGAACATGTAGGAATAATGATGTTGGGGCAAAGAAGTCAGTGATTTGTGAGGATAGAGTTCACTGCTGCCTCCTCCTCCTCCTCCTCCTTTTGTGGTTTTTCAAGACAGGGTTTCTCTGTGTAGCCCTGGCTTTCCTGGAACTCTCTCTGTAGACCAGGCTGACCATGAGCTCAGAGATCCTCCTGCCTCTACCTCCCAAGTGCTGGGATTAAAGGCGTGCACCATCACCACCTCCCGGCCACTTTAATTAATTAATTAATTTTTAATGAATTGGAGCTCACTGATTTAGTCAGTCTATCTGGTCAGCAAGCCCCAGGGATCCTCCTGTCTCTGCCTCTCTGGCATTGAGGGTATACGATTTGTCATGTGCCTGGCTTTTGGGTTGGTGGCAATTGCTTTCACCCACCTTGTTGGCCTCACCCTTGAGTTTTTTTGAGGGGGGAATGATAATGTTTTAAATTTTTTCCATCTTTGTTCATCAGTGTGATACTTATTTTTCAGTTGTTTTTATTGAGCTATACATTTTTCTCCACTCTACTCCTTTCCTCCCCAGTCCCCTCCTCCTCTCTCCCATGATCCCCAGTTTACCTAGGAGACCTTGTCTTCTTCTACTTCCCATGTGGATTAGATCCATGTATGTCTCTCTTAGGGTCCTCTTTGTTGTCTACGTTCTCTGGGATTGTAAATTATAGGCAGTTTTTTTTCTTATGTCTAAAAGCCACTTATAAACACATATTACATTAGTATGGGTCTGGGTTACCTCACTCAGTATGTTTTCTAGATCTATCCATTTACCTGCAAATTTCAAGATGTCATTATTTTTTTCTGCTGTTTTATACATTTTTCTGCTATTTATACTCCAGTGTGTAAATGTACTACATTTTCCTTATCCATTTTTCGGTCGAAGGACATTTAGGTTGTTTCCAGGTTCTGACTATGACAAATAATGTTGCTATGAACATAGTTGAGCACTTGTCTTTGTGGTATGACCGAGCATCCTTTGGGTATATACCTAAAAGTGATATTGCTGGATCTTGAGGTAGGTTGTTTCATAATTTTCTGAGAAATCTCCATACTGATCTCCAAAGTGGCTGTACCAGCTTGCACTCCCACCAGCAATGCAGAAGTGTTCCCTTTAACCCACATCCTCTCCAGCATAAGTTGTCATTAGTGTTTTTGATCTTGGTCATACTTACAGGTGTAAGATGGAATCTCAGAGTTGTTTTGATTTGCATTTCCTCGATGTCTAAGGATGCTGAGCATTTCCTTAAGTATCTTTCAGTCATTTTAGATTCATCTGATGAGAGTTCTCTGTTTAAGTCTGTATTCCATTTTTTATTGCATTATTTGTTCTTTTGATGACCAATTTCTTAAGTTCTTTGTGTATTTTGGAGATCAGACTTCTGTCTGATGTGTGGTTGGTGAAGATCTTTTCCCATTCTATAGGCTGCCATTTTGCCTTGTTGACTGTGTCCTTTGCTTTACAGAAGCTTCTCAGTTTCAGGAGGTCCATTTACTGTTTCTCTCAGTGTCTGTGCTACTGTCACCCGTGGTTTGAAGGCAGGGTCTCTGCCAGACTTCAGTGTTGGGAACTGAAGTCCTTTGGAAAAACAGCAAGTAGTTTTAACCAGTGTACTGTCTTTCCAGTCTCCATGGTGCTTCTTTCTCTTCTTTCCCTCCCTCCTCCTCTTTCTTTCCCTTCCTTCCTTCCTTCCTTCCTTCCTTCCTTCCTTCCTTCCTTCCTTCTTTCTTTCTTTCTTTCTTTCTTTCTTTCTTTCTTTCTTTCTTCTTTCTTCATTCTTTCTTTCTCCCTCCCTCCCCTTCCTTCCTTATCCTCCCCCTTCCTCCCTCCCTCCCTCCCTCCCTCCCTCCCTCCCTCCCTCCTTCCTTCCTTCCTTCCTTCCTTCCTTCCTTCCTTCCTTCTTTCTTTCTTTCTTTCTTTCTTTCTTTCTTTCTTTCTTTCTTTCTTCTCCTTTCCTTTTTCCTTCCCTCTCTCCTTCCCTCCCTCCCCCTCCCTCTTTCTCCCTCCCTCCCTCCCTCCCTCCCTCCCTCCCTCCCTCCCTTCCTTCCTTCTTTCTGCTTTGGAGACAGCTTCACTCTGTGACCCAGGCCTGATTGTGACCTGCCTCCGTGTGCTGGGCTTGCAGATCTCTGCCATCGCACCTCTCAGTAGTTTCCCTCTCCTCGTGGTCTTGGGAATCCATCCAGTCCTGTGCATGTTTGGAAAAGCACGCTGGCACTGAGATGCTTCCCAGTCCCACATGTCTGATCTTGAAAAGTCAATTTCAGAGTCTCGGGCAGAATCTAGAGGCTTCTCCTGAAACAGTTGGAGCGTGTTGTTATTTAAAGAATTTATGTTCAGGTGTGTCTGGCACATTTCCCTCCCTATCCACAGACGCTGCCAGAACACCAGCACGCCTGCATGTACACACTGGGTACTGTGTGCCATTCAGAACATCAGCATGCCTGCATGTACACACTGGGTATTGTGTGCCATTCAGAACATCAGCACACCTGCATGTACACACTGGGTACTGTGTGCCATTCAGAATACCAGCACACCTGCATGTACACACTTGGTACTGTGTGCCATTCTGGATTGTGAACAGGAGCAGGTTCTGCCTCCAAGGAGTGGCAGGTTTGGTGGGGACACCCATACAGTCTCCAGCATCACAGTCATTAAAACAGAGGGAACACTCAGGACCAGATATCAAACGGCTTCCCAACATGAGTCTCCTCTCTGCGACTCACATGGTGGAAAGGGGTGGCCTTTGAACTGCGTCTTGAAGACCAGCTGGAAGCAAGCCAGGTGGGAGACACAGAAGGGTGCTGCTGGGGCTGAAGAGATGGCTTGGCTGTTAAAAACTTTTGCAGGGCAGTGGTAGCGCACGACTTTAATCCCAGCACTCAGGAGGCAGAGGCAGGCAGATCTCTGAGAGTTTGAGGCCAGCCTGGTCTACAGAGTGAGTTCCAGAACAGCCAGGGCTACATAGAGAAACCCTGTCTCAAACAAACAAACAAAAAACCAAAAAAGAAAGAGAACAAATGAGTCTGAGTGATTGAACTAAGAAGTTTATATTCAGTGTTGTGGACGTTTGCTGTGGAGCTGTAAAAAGGGAAAACAAACACACACACCTTTAGGGATCTATCATCTCCTCTCTCATCTCTGTTTCTTTATTTTCTTGTATCCAGATGTATCCCTTCTGTCTCTCTCTGATGTCTTCCTTCTAACTAACTTTATTTTCCCCTTACATCTTATCTATCCCAGAAAAATCTTTCAGCAATATAAAAACTGCACCATGGTTACAATCTATTTTTTTAAGTGGATCATCACAACCAGTACAAGAAAGAAGCAAGTTTCTGTCTCCCTTACATGACTAAACCTATTATATATTACAGGTGAAAACCAAGTTGTCCCCCAAACCCACATACGTTCATGCTCAAGCAACTTGTCATGGATGAACAGAGTGTAAGCAAGTAAGGTATTGTTCTCCACCAGTCTTTTGCTGGCAGGCTGCATTTTGCAGTTACAAAGAAAGGACCGATCATTTTCTTATTTATATCAAAAGGTAACCTTATAAGAAATCTTAGAGGAATGGCAAATCTAAACTTTTATACACGAGAAGCAATCAGCCATTTCTACTTTAAGTCCTCGCGGTATATACTCATTCGTCAACAGTTTTTTTTTTCTATCAGGAAGCTGAGGGCAGAAATGGGTACAAGGAATTAATCATCTTTGCTGACCAAGTCTAACAAGAAGGGTACATCAGCTGATAATAACCGGGCTTCTTTGTTCCTGTCCCTTGATCTCAATGCGTCCCTGGCTCAACTATGTGCCTTCTAAACTTTAGGTTGTTTCCTCGTGTTTTTTCACCTCAAAGCTATTAATGAAAACATCTTAATCTAACCCTAAGTCATATTTAAAGCTTTGTTCTAGCTATGACGCATGCTGAAACCCGCGAACACATCTCTCAACAGTAAGATTAAAAGAACATGAGCTGACTTAGCTTCTGGGTTAATCATTAACCTAAACCACAATTTATAAGGCTCTCAAGAGAAACTCGCTGTGTGACATTTCCTTGTTCTTATTTTCTTTTTCTTGTTTCTCTCCCCCTGCCCCCCACCCCGCCCCGAGACAGGGTTTCTCTGTAGCTTTGGAGCCTGTCCTGGAACCAGCTCTGTAGACCAGGCTGGCCTCGAACTCACAGAGATCTGCCTGCCTCTGCCTCCCGAGTGCTGGGATTAAAGGTGTGCGCCACCACTGCCCAGTTCCTTGTTTTTATTTTCTATCCTCTCTGCAGCCTCTGTTTTATCAGGGGTGGGGGCAACACCATATCTTGCTTTTACTTATATTAGTTTCCCACTAAGCTAACCTCTATTATAATCCCATACTATATTCATTAAAGACCCTCAATCATCAAAATCCTATTTAAACTCACAATATTATTGTATAAAATCATCCCTTCAGCTAAACAGTACAGTTTAGGAGGAAATCATCTTTGTAATAATCCACAGGTAAAAATGCCCAGTAGAATGCAATGTTCCCATGAGATAATCACACTACATTACAGGCAGTGGGGATCCCCGCCCTCCCACCCATTCACACCATACCTGATGCCAGAGAAAAATGACAGAGGCTGACATAGAAAGGTACAGCAGTAGCAAGAGACCTTCTTGCCTCTCTGAGATTCACCCACCAGAGCTTTGCTCTCTGGCAGACCGACCTCCCGAACTTCAATTGCTGCTCCTCTGACATGGCCACCAGCAGCTGACAATGATGGAGCACTGACAGAAAGCCCCTAATCTTTAAATTCTGATCCCTGGAAAATTGTAACTGTAGCTTGGCACGGATACTTGTGACTTTTGTGCTTAAATGCTTGTTTTCACTAACATTCGGGGCTCACAGTTCAGCTCCCGAGTCTCTTCTGTGGTCCTGATTTATCAGTAGCAGCTTGATTACAATACATTTTTCTCATCTGCATTGACTTGGTGTATGAGTTGTGTGGGCTCCAAACGGACCCCATAGCACACCAGGACTTACCTTGTCATCCAGGCCTAGAAACACAAAGCCCAGAAACTGTCCAGCTACAAAGTTACGTATGGCAGAAAAGCCATTACTGAATGTTGCAGGTGACCTGGGGCTGTCTGGCTACAGTGAGATCAAGCTGAGAACTGTCAAAGCAGGTCGGTGGATAGAACAGTGTACCCACTTTAACTTCTTCTGGTGTCACAAAGGAATCCCATTGTGGAACAAAGCTGCCTTACATGTGTTTATGCTGCGGAATGTTACTTTAACTCTGTGAAGGTGTGTTACATTTGTTTGTACCACATTTGTTTAACTATGTAAAGATGTGCTGTATTTGTTTCACTTTGTCTGCCTAAGGCACCTGATTGGTCTAATAAAAAGCTGACCAGCCAAGAGCTAGGCAGGAGAGGGAGAGGCAGGGCTGGTGGTTAGAGAGAATGAGTAGGAGGTGAAATCCATGGAGGGAGGAGAGAATGAGGGAGAAAGAGAGGGGCATGCCTGGGGCCAAAAGCCCGGCGGCTGCCATCCAGCCAGACACAGAAGCAGTGAAAATAAGATATATAGAAAGAAAGGAAAATAAAAAGCCCAGAGGCAAAATGTAGAAGAAGAGAAACAGGTTGAGTTATGGGAGCTAGTGGGATCAAGCATAAAATAGGGCTGAGCATTGATACAAATAAGAAGTCTCTGTGTTGTGATTTGGGAGCTGGTTGGTGGCCTAAAAGCAAAAGCCCAGTACAGAATCCTTCCTGATGAAGGCTGTCATGGCTGCTCTACTGGCAGGTGGTTTGGCCTGATAGACAGAAGACACCAAACGTAAATGTCTTAGTCGTCTTTCCACCACTGTCATAAAATGCCATGACCAAGAAAACTTCTAGAAGAGATTATTTGGGGCTTAGGGTTTCAGAAGGTAAGTCCATGACCATCGTGGCAGGGAGCATGGTGGCAGGCAGGCAGGCAGGCTGTAGTCCAGAGCTCACTTTTTGAGACACAGTCAGCAGGGAGAGAAGGGGGGTGGGGCTAGGAATGGCTAACAAAGCCACACCTCCTCATCCTTCCCAAATAGTTCCACCAAATGGAGATCAACTAGTTAAACACATGAGCCTATGGGACCATTCTCTATCAAACCATCATAATAAAGATATATGATTTATTAAAAATATACAGTATATAAAATGTAAGTATAAACATAGACACAGAGTAGAAGGAGAAAGGCAGAGGGAGGAAGAGAGAAAGAGAGAAAAAGAGGGATAGGGAGAAAAGGAGATGAAGAATCCTAAGGGGATTCTGGAGATGTGAGTTGGGGTAACTGGGAAGTTGCTGTATAATTCTTGCACTTTGGGGTACATCTGAAACTATGTCAGGAAATCTTTATGACAAAGTATGACTTGATCATCCTCCTCATTACTATTTTGTGGTGGGTGCTAGGGATCGAATCCAGAGCCTCTTGCAAGCCAGGAAAGAGCTGGACCATGGAACCACGCCCCCAGGCACTGTGCCACTGAACCACGCCCCCAAGTGCGGTCCCACATCCCCAAATCTGTTCCATTGAGCCATTCCCCCAGGGTCTATCCCACTAAGCCAGGCCCCCAAACACTTCTGCAGGGTTTGTACTGGGTCTGCATTTCTCCCTTTGTGTAAGCAGAGATGTGAAGTTAGCCAGGGCCAGATATGCTGGAATCTCCTGTTCTTAGCTGCTCTCCAGGGAGGGAATCCTCACTGTGCCTCACTGGGGTAGCTGATGAAAGAGGGGGCTTCAAGGAGAAGGGAGGCCCCCCTTACAGAGCTTCCAACAGGGATTGTGAGGACAGATGAGGAGATCTGGAGCAGGCAGGTCACACCCTTAGCAGATGCTGGCATTGGAGCCACTAGAAGCGGGTGGAGCAGATGAAGGGAGAGAATGTTGGGACAACAGACCTTCCCACTCAGTTGGAAAGTTTTCAGACAAGCAGGGAAGCAATCAAGTGTCTGTGTGTCCTGTGTGTCTCTGTGTGTGTGTGTGTGTGTGTGTGTGTGTCTGTCTAGATGTATCTGTGTTCTGTGTGCCTGTGTCTGTATGTATCTCTGTGTGTCTGTTTGCCTGTGTGTGTCTATTTGTCTGTCTGTCTGTGTGTGTCTGAATGTGGGGATGATTCAGAAGAGATGCTTGGGAAGGCTCCTGGCCACCAGCTAGCTTTACCCAAAATTACAACACACAAATTGTATTCTTTTAAACATTGCTTGGCCCATTAGCTCTAGCTTCTCACTGGCCAACTCTCACATCTTGATTAACCCACCTCCAACAATCTGTGTAGCACCACGAGGTGGAGGCCCACCAGGAAGGATCCTAACCTGCGTCCATCTTGGTGAGGAGAGTTATAGCGTCTGCTTGAATCTGCTGCTTTCTCCCAGCATTCTGTTCTGTCTCCTCTGCCTACCTAATTTTCTGTCCTATCAGGGCCAAGGCAGTTTTTTTTTATTAACCAATGAAAGTAACACATAGACCCTCCTCCATCAAGAAACTGGTGATGCCTGAGAAAGTAGGGACAAGAAAGGGAGTGTCCAAGTCCAAATGGATCAAAGACCTCAACAAAAAGCCAACACACTGAAACTCATAGAAGAGAAAGTAAACAGTATACTTGAACACATTGGCACAGGAGACTACTTCCTAAATATAACCCAGGAGCACAAATAATGAGACAAACAATTAATAAATGGACCTCCTGAAACTGAAAAGCTTCTGTAAAGCAAAGGACACAGTCAATAAGACAAAACAACAGCCTACAGAATGGGAAAAGATCTTCACCAACCCCACATCGGACAGAGGTCTGACCTCCAAAGTATACAAAGAACTGAAGGAATTGATCATCAAAAGAACAAATAATCCAATAAAAAATGGAATACAGACTTAAACAGAGAACTCTCAACAGATGAATCTAAAATGACTGAAAGACACTTAAGGAAATGCTCAACATCCTTAGACATCGAGGAAATGCAAATCAAAACAACTCTGAGATTCCATCTTACACCTGTCAGAATGACCAAGATCAAAAACACTGATGACAACTTATGCTGGAGAGGATGTGGGGTAAAGGGAACATTCTTGCATTGCTTGTGGGAGTGCAAGCTGGTACAGCCCTTTGTATGTAAGTGTGGCAGTTTCTCAGAAAATTATGAAACAACCTTCCTCAAGACCCAGCAATACCACTTTTGGGCATGTACCCAAAGGATGCTCAATTGTGCCACAAGGACATGTGCTCAACTATGTTCATAGCAGCTTTGTTTGTCATAGCCAGAACCTGGAAACAACCTAAATGCCCTTCAACCAAGGAATGGATAAGGAAAATGTGGTACATTTACACAATGGAGTATTATACAGCAGAAAAAAATGACATCTTGAAATTTGCAGTCAAATGGATGGATTTAGAAAACATCATACTGAGTGAGGTAACCCAGACCCAGAAAGACAATTATCATATGTACTCACTCCTAAATGGCTTTTAAATATAAAGCAAAGAATACCAGTCTACAATTCACAATCCCAGAGAACCTAGACAACAATGAAGACCCTAAGAGAGACATGCATGGATCTAATCTACATGGGAAGTAGAAAAAGACAAGATCTCCTGAGTAAATCGGGAGCATGGGGACCTTGGGGGGGAGGAAGGGGAGAGGAATGGAGGGGAGAAGAGAAAAATGTATAGCTCAATAAAATCAATAATTAAAAAAGAGAGGGAGGTGTCACAATCTCCTTAGGTAACCCCAGCCAGTCCTACGATGACAATCTGTCTAAGTACTAGGCACCCCACCACGGCAGCTCCTGTCACATTCATATGCCTGCCTGTCCCCTATCAACCTGCCAATGGCCACTGTCCCCTGCTCCCAACTAGACCTCACAGCTTTGGATAGCTATGCACAGGCCTCAGCTTCCTCATCTGGTCAATGGGGAAAATCAAGGCAACCCCCCCCCCCCCTTTCAGTGGCTGTGAGCATTCTGTGTGAGAATTCTTATACAGCAGTGGTCTAGACCTGGAAGGTTCCTCCTCAGGGGCCACATGGCAGGGTCCAGAGAGACTGGGTTGACCGCTTGGGGAGTGTGTGTACATGTGTATTTGTGTGTGTGTACACATGTGTGCACACATGTGTATGCTACTGGCATCTGGTGGGTAGAGAGACCAGGGATAGTGCTCAGTACCCTACGATCCATAGAAATGGTCTCCCCACCCTCTGAGCACCCTACTGGACTCTAAGCTGTAAGTGGTGGTACACAGTGACAATCCCAGTGCTTAGGCTGAGGCAGGGGGATCTCGAGTTCAAAGCTAGTCTGAGCTCATAGTATGATTCTGTTTTAAAAGAAAGAACAAAGAGGAGGAGGTGGGAGAGGTGGGAGGGAGGTGTTGACTTTTGCTGCCCTGTGAGGGTCTGTCTGGGAGACCTGGGATCTGAGGAACTTAAAGAAAGGGGCGGCCTACAGCCCAGTGTAGACAACTCTACTTTTATACAAGAATATAGCGAAGAAAGCTGTGTTTGAGTTCAAAAACATATGACTAGAAGAACAGGTCAATAAATGCCAGTAAGAACACACCAAATATTAATAGAGCAGTCCTGTCCCAGAATGTTCTCAGGACAGATCAATTTAAACACAACTGCCTGGCACAGACTATAGGTTATAAGTGGGAAGGCATGAGAGCGAGGCAGGTCATATCCAGAGCAGGGCACACTGACCAGATGGATTCTATAGCTATGTTCTGACACCCAGCAAGAATAAACATGCCTTGTAAATCGAATGTAAATGTTTGTCACAAAATCACCTCCAGAACAATTCAGGAACAAAATGCACCTGGGGTAAAAGGCCCTCTGCCTTCTTCCTAGAGCAGTTCCCTAGGGCATTGTTCACCTTGAGTCATTCTTTTGACTGACAGAAGAGAAGGGAGGGAAGGAGGGAGGGAAGGAGAGAGAGAGAGAGAGAGAGAGAGAGAGAGAGAGAGAGAGAGAGAGAGATCTGTACTCCTGAGGAAGAGAGACGCTGTCGTAAGCATGGCCAGCTCAGAGGGAACTCTCAGCAGTTTGAGTTCCACTGACGGCTCTGGCATGGACCCGGCTCTATAGGCTTGGAGCTGACCAGACATAGGAAGGATCAATTCAGTCATATTACATGTAGCATCAGGACCGTGGCACCAAAAGCCCTCCTCAGAAATGTAGTTCAATTAGACTTCAGCATAGCACAGACTTAGTTCAAATCCCAGCACTACCTGTGTCCAGTCTCGGGTAGATGTCATACCACCTAGTCTCTTTACCTAGGAAACAAGGACAATGTCTGCATCTCATAGGAGTAAACACAAACAAATTGCCAGCCCAGGGCTCACAGAGATTTCATTTACCAAAGTAAGAGCAAAGGGACGAATGAAGGGGCTGGAGAGATGGCTCAGCAGCTAAGAAGTCAAACTACTCTTACATAGGATTTGAGTTAAATTCCCAGGACCCAGGTGGGCAGGCTCACAACCCCCTGTAACTCCAGCTGTAGGTTATCTGACGCCCTCTTCTGGCCACCACAATTACTGCACTCACAAAGTGTGCATACCCGCCGATACATAACTAGGCACATAATTAAAAATAGAAAAAAAATCTTTTAAAAAATGAAGAATGAGTTCCATAAACACCAAGGGCTATAGAGCCTTCTACAAATTCCAGAATATTCTACTCCTCTCTTTCAAGTCTTTAGACCACAGTCTTTCCTATTTTACCAGCTCACTGCAGGTTTTTGTACTGTCTTTCAAAGGGCCAGCTTCATTTATTTGACACTCAGTGAATGCTGTGATCTAGGCACAAGCCTAGGTTGTAAGGCTTGAGTCTGCTCCCTAGAATGCCGTTTTAGATTCTAGCAGAAGAGGGAGAACAGACAGCCAGCTCTCCTGGGTTTCTGCAGGGAGACCAGCTCTGCCAGCCATGGAGGAAGTTCCTTCCTACTGGGCCATGGTTCACCCCATGTGACCTGGGAATGACGTCATTCTTGCTGTGGCACAGTGTGGGTGTGGGTGTGGGTGGGACCTCCCTTCTGAAGTCCTCGGACTTGGGAGGGGGATTCATGTGGTGTGCGTGGAGCAAGTCGTGTGCACCTGCCTCTCTGGTGACCGTGACAGTTGCTAGTGGCATGAGCTGGCAGTAGTACTTAGCGGGGATTAAGTGGATCAAGGCTGGCTGTGAGGTTGGTGGTGACTAATGCCATCATTCTAGTCCAGGGAGGGAACCTGGAGGAGCGAAGGCTTGCATGACAGTGGTCCTCCAGGGAAAGCCATGCTTCCCAGCCCCAAAACACACCCCTGGTGGGTGGTGCAGCCATCCCACACAGACTCTGCTTCAGTCACTTCCCTCCCCTGGCCTCCACGAATTGAACTCTCCACGCCTCAGCTTCCTTGAGACCCAGGTAAATCTCCTCTTTCAGCCTAACAGCCATGGGGCCAGGGTAGAGTATCAGAGTACCTGCCAAGGCATCCACAGGCCCTGGGTTTGAGTACCTGCCTGGCATTCATTCACAAGGCCCTGGGTTTGATTCCCCCAGCCCTACCAGGAAGTAATGCTGAGCTGTGAACAGCCTCAGTGGAGAACCTGGGCACTCCTCCGAGGACCAGCATCCTGCATCCCCACAGAGTCACCTGGCTGGAGGTGCAGCCTTAGGAGCCCTGCAAGACCTGTAAAGCCAGACCGCATCTAAGCCAGATTCCCAAGGCTGAGGAGCACAGTGTGCGTGCTGAAGTCCCAAGTCCCAGGCTCTGCCTTCTGACTCCTGCTGGGTCAGTCTGGGTTATGCTGGGTGTGGTTTCCTCCTTTGGAAAGTAGAGACCAATAATAGTGTATACACACACATACACACACACGGCAGTGAGCTGATGAGTTAATACAACCTAAAAATGGAAAAACTATAAACAGCGTTGGGTCCAAAGTAGGGACCAAGGGTCCCTGGTCACCCTGTTCAACCAAGTAGGCCCCTGTCCCCTGTGCCTTGGCTTCCCTCCCCTCTCCTCTCCCTGATGGCCAGGCTGTGACAGAGAAAGGACTGGTGAGTGCTAGGGCTTCTACAGGGTACCCCAAGTGATCACAGTGATTGACAGCGTGCAGGTGGGGGCTGTAGGAGCGGATGACAACCTTCCTGGAGCCCTTACACACTCTTGGCTTTCTAACACTCAATAACTATTTTTTCTTTTTCTTTTCTTGAGATGTGGTTTTTCTGTGCAGTCCTAGCTGGAACTTGCCTTGTAGACCAGGCTGGCCTCGAACTCTCAGATAGCTACCTGCCTCTGCCTCCCAAGTGCTGGGACTAAAGGCAGGCGTTCCCACACCCATCCCTCGATAACTATTTTATGGGGCTGTTTACTTGGGAGGCATGAGGCTCTCTCCTTACTCTCCCATTCAGCTGCGAGGAAGGAGGAGGGGGAGAGGGAATATATACTGCGGTATACTGCCATAACAATCTCTAATGGCAGACGGCTCTGTGAGGCTTCTCCCCAACTGCAGGTGACCGAGGCCGAACTTCTTCTCCTTCGTGGGTCCCACAGCCAAAGCAGGCCTGCCCACTACACTGCCCCTTGAAAGCTCCTCTCTATCCCCCAGTGTAACTGCCCTGGCAGGAACGAAAATGCGGTCGTCCCCAAGGAATTCAAATTTCCCTTGACAGTTTTACGCTGGGAGAAGAAAAAGGCCGAAGGCTGGTGCAGGCAGAAGGAGGCACCCGCCTCTGAGGAAGAGATTCAACGCCCTCTGACAATCTGGCAGACCATCTTACAGGACAGACAAACTAAGGCAAGGATGGTCAGTAGTGCAAGGCCACACTTGGACCAGGACTCAAGTGTGCGTGTCTCTGTCCCTCTGTTTAAATGACACACACTCAGACCTCCCAGATACATATGTGAGGGCCAGAGGACAGCTTGTGGGGGTCAGGTCTCTTCTTCTACTATTAGAGATCAGATCCAGGCTGTTCAGCTTGGTGGCAAAGCCCTGTACCTGCTAAGCCGTTTCTGGCTCCCCGTCCCTATGTACACTTCATGGTTAGGAACTGGAAATGGATGTTGGGGTGGGGGTCACTAGACTTCTTAATTCCTCTCCCCGAAGTGGCGCGTGGAATAAACTCCCTTTCCCGGCTCTGCTTAGCTTCTGTGTTTAGTTAGCACGCTGGGGACAAGCGGCTGAGCCTGCCTTGTAAGGGCTGCTGGGCTCTGGTCCCGACAGTTCCAGTTATCCCAGAAGCCTGGCTGCAGCTCGCATCTCGCCTTCCCTTGTTCTTCCAGTCCCTGTCAGAGCTCTCTCTTAATCCTTACCACGCCTGCCTGGCTTGAGATCAAGGTCTAAAGGAGGAATGAGGTGGTGCTGGGCTCCACGGCTGGTCAGGGAGCAGGCGGAGGCCGCGCCCTTAGGCTGCCGGCAGCAAACACCTGTCGGAAGCCTGGGTTTGAACTTCAGGTTTGGTGGAGTTGGAGCTGAGCGTGCATGGACCCTATAAAGATTCTATGGTGATTGGTAAAGGTCTCCTTTTTCCCAAGGGAGAAGGCGAGTCCGGGTACCCGCATTCATTTCTATGACTATTATAATAAATGGCTATAGATTTGCCAGCTCTGTAGGAGTTCTGGGGGTCAGAATTCTAACTGGGGTGTCTCTGGGCTTAGACAATCTCCCTCTGAGCAGGGCCTCTGCTCTTGGAGACCCCCCTCCCCTGGTGTGGAGCCCCCCTCCAGCCTCAGAGTGAACACAGTTGAATTTGGTTCCTACCATGCAGTTCCTTGCTCTACCACACCTGGAAAGAGTCCCTGCTGTGGTCAGGTCTGTGCCCTCTTGGTGAGATAGAGTTTTTCTATGTAGCTCTGGCTGTCCTGGAACTCTCTCTGTAGACCAAGTGGGCTGTAAACTCAGAGATCCACCTGTCTCTGCCTCCTGAGTACTGGGATTAAAGGTGTGTGCCGCCACCATCTGGCTATGGTACTGGAGTCTTATTCCCAATCAGAAAATCCCCTTTGTAGGTTTCAAAGATTCTAGGAATTAGGAGGTAGCCTTTTTTGTGTGTGTGAAATAAGGAGAGGTGAAGAGCAGGGCCCTGAGTAGCCCAGGTTGGCCTTGAACTTCTGATCCTCCCACTGGCACCTCCCAAGCTCTGACATTTGTGGCAGGAGCTACCAGGTCCAGTAGATGTGATGCTCGGGATTGATCCCAGGGCTTCGTTTATGCTAGGTAGAGTCTACCAACTTAGCTTGGGGTGAACCTCTTAGACGGACCATTTTTCTGCCTAGGACAGAGGTTAGGCAATCTGTCCCACTCCACCACCCACCCCCAGGCTGGAAGAGCTGCAGCCAGTGGCCCCTTCCCCCACGTTCCTCCATTCTGGTTCTGATAGCCACAGCCTGGGTCAGGGTTCAGAGGAAAGCGGTCATGGGAGTCTTCTAACTTGACAGCTAAACTTCCGAAAACTTAGACATTGTCCAAGGTGTCCTGGAGATAGATCAGAGGACAGACATGCTGAAGACAGAAGCCCAACTGCCGAAGAGCCAGGGAAAGTCTCTCCCTACTTAACCCTAACCCTAACCAGGTTCGCTAAAGGCAGGTCCTTTGTGTGAGAGAGAAACGGTTTCTCGTAGGTGGCAGTGGGAAGCCTGACGCTCACCCCCACCCTCACCCCCACAGCCAGTCTGCTCAGGCTTACCTGACTGTCCAGGGCTTTGGACATTGGCATCTGAGGTGTGACCGCGAGGTTGTTGCTCTGAGCTATGGCGCGAGGAAAGAGTGTAAATGGAGCTGGCGGGAAAGGGGGTCCCCTCCTGTCCTTTTATCTTTTACTCAGATAGTAAGAGGAGTCTTGAGACCCCTGTAAGACCCCTGTGTTGAAGCCGCTTAGGTTTCTTAGGTAGACTCCTTTTCCTTTCCTTATTTTCCTCAAGAAAATGAGTGGTTTTCTTGGCTTCTTGGTTCCAAGGAGATTTGACTAACAGAACATGAGTTCAGACAGTAAGGAAATCAGGGAGGGGACAGTGGAGGCAAGGAGGATAAAATGGGGGAGAGCCAGCTCATGGTTTAACTAGCGCAGACGCGTGCCTTGACTGAGCTGATTTCCTCACCTATAAAACGAGGATTCAAATCTCTGGAGCATAAAACCAAGAGGAGAGGTTTGTAAAGGAAAACAGAAGTAAACAACTGATCAGCCAACACCATTTCTTAAGGTGCCTACTGTGTGCCAAGTCCCATCCTGAGGACCCAGTGATGGACCAGGAAGATTCAGGTGCTTGTGTCTGGGGACCTAAAGGGATTATCCACAGTGACTGAAAGATACCTGTGTCCTGGGAGCATCTGCAACCGCCACAGGTGGATGATGGCTTTCCCAAAGATGCTTAAAGGTGGAGGGCCTGGGACTTGAAGAGCCCAGAAGCCCCAAGAGCCCTTGGGTGGATCCCACAGCCTCTCCCTTCGCACACAGTAGTGCAGATGCTGCCTCCTGGTCAAAGGGCTGAACTTCCCTGTTGTTTTCTTTTGAAGTCGCTCTTCCTGGCTCCAGGAGAAACAAGCCCTTCCCAAATTGCTCCTGGTAATTGGGGCGGAGAGTGAGTCAGGGCTCTGTGGTTCTACTTTCCCTGCCAGCTGCCCTGAGCGCCTTCCAGAGAAGCAGCCAGAGGATGAGGGCCGAGTAATGATTTTTGCGTTCTGGGCTAAAGCCACAAGGAAAGGCAAAGGCAGCTTGGGTGTAGCTCTTTCCTTCTGTGACATGCCGTGTGGGCAGGTGTGTGTGAGAGGGTCTGTGACCTCACTCCACTGTGCCCCAACCTCTCTAAGCCTTCTTTCCGGGCCTTGGTTTCCCTTCCTATGCATGGGGGGCTCTTTGCTCCATCTATCCCTTGTCTTCCTTATGAGGAAGCTGTCTGCTAATACTGAAGAAAGGAAGCGACACCCTGGGGGCAGAGGGTCACAATTTGGGTGCCAATGCCTCTGTTCAGGTTCCAGCTGCCTATCCCCAGTTGAAGGCATGTGACTG
Organism: Alexandromys fortis; assembly: GCF_014885135.2. Classification (NCBI taxonomy): domain Eukaryota; kingdom Metazoa; phylum Chordata; class Mammalia; order Rodentia; family Cricetidae; genus Alexandromys; species Alexandromys fortis. Next base: position 1,131,529 of record NW_026067894.1, read on the forward strand.
TAAGAATAGTGTGAGAATCCAGCTGTGGCTCAGATCACATCTGCAGCCCTTCTCTCAGGCACCAACAAGCACCTACTGAGACTCCAGCTGTGGGTCCCCAGATAACAGATTCCCAGAGGCCAGGGGTCTCGCTTCTGGGAGGTGAGTTTACATCAAAATGGGTATTGGTGGACACACACTGGGCTTCCTACCTCTTCCCTGCTTCCTACCTGGGAACCAGAGAGCCTGGCTGCAAGTGCGTAACCTCCCCTCTTCTCAGAAGAGACCCTCCCACCCCACACCTGCTTCTGCCGTGTGGACCCCTATTTCCTCTTCTCAGAGTCCTGCTGTACTGTCTATCACAGCATTAACAACCCCCCGTAACCCCAACAACCTGCATCAGTGCCCCCCTCTTTTTTATTTGTTTTTTTCGAGACAAAGTTTCTCTGTGTAGTTTTGCCTGTCCTGGAACTCACCCTGTAGACCAGGCTGGTCTCGAACTTGCAGAGATCTGCCTACTAAAGGCATGCCCTACCAATGCCCAGCCGTCAGTGTCCTCTTGAACCTGCACCCAAGACCTTTCAATGGCTTGGATTTTGCCTCTCTTTCCCTTAGTTTCCTCCTTTGCAAAATGTGAAGACGGAAAAGGCAGTATTCCCTCAAGTCTAAGACCCACCAGTCCACAGACACCACTGTTTTAGGTACTACACGAAGCCAGCTGGGGCTGCAGCTCAGGTATTAGATAGATTGTCTAGCGTGCACCAAAACTGGAGTTTCATTCCAAGTGGTGGTCCATGCTTATGATTCCAGAACTCAAGGGTGGAAGCAGGAAGATCAGCTGTTTGAGGTCATCCTTGGCTATGTAGTAAATTTGGGGCAGCCTGGGCTACATAATATAAGTGTTGCAGCTCTAAAGGGAACACTATTTTGACAGTCTATAAATCCTACAAACACCAAAACCCAAACAGACCCATTTTCTTTCTGTGAAACACTGTACTGTTTGGGTTGAACTCCCAAACATCCCTTCGAAGACTGAAGACCATAAGGCAACTTGTCCTGGTTAGGGTTTCTATTGCTGTGATGAAAACACCGTGACCCAAAAACAAGTTGGGGGAGGAAAGGGTTTATTTGACTTATAATTCCACATCCACACAGTCTGTCACTGAAGGAGTCAAGACAGAAACTCAAACAGGGCAGGAACCTGGAGGCAGGAGCTGATGTAGAGGCCATGGAGGGGAACTGCTTACTGGCTTGCTCCTCAGTCTGCTTTCTTATAGGACCACCAGCCCAGGGGTGGCACACCCATAATGGGCGGGGCTCTCTCCCATCAATCACTAATTAAGACAATTCTCTTCAGGTTTGCCTACAGCCTGATCTTACGGAAGCATCTTCTCAACCGAGGTTTCCTCCTTTCCGAGGACTATAGTTTATGTCAAGTTGACATTAGCTAGCACTCATCTCTCGGCTATCAAAGCACAGGGGAGAGCAGTTACCCTGCACTGTTTAGGGGGGAAAAAACCCAAAACTTGTACTTGTCCAGCACAGATAATTTTTTTTCTGGTATTTCGAGACAGGGTTTCTCTGTAGCTTTGGTGCCTGTCCTGGAACTAGCTCTTGTAGATCAGGCTGGCCTCGAACTCACAAAGATCTGCCTGCCTCTGCCTCCCGAGTGCTGGGATTAAAGGCGTGCGCCACCACCACCCAGCTTAAATTTTTTTTTTTAAGAAAAAGGAGAGACAGCAAATAATCCTTCCAAATGGGTTTTCAATCGGCTGTCAATAATTGCTGTCACAAAGATCAGAAAGGCAGTGATTTTAATAAGAGAGGAGTTGACAGAGTGGGATGTGTGTTGTCTATGAGGGAGATGATTGATTGCTTGGGTCCCAGGCTCCTTCTCTATTGTTGCTCCACTCACCTTATACTTGGCTAGTACCTCACGATCTAAAGAGTCTGCCTAGGTTCCTTGATCACATCTGCATTCTAGCTAATGGGGAGGGAGAAAAGGGAAAAGGTGAGTGCCCTCCCTCTCTCCTTCCTTCCTTTATTCCTTCTCTTCTTCCTTTTTCTTCTCTCTCTTTCTTGGACACAACAGAGAAACCGTCCTTGTCACTTGTTGTCCTCTCAAACAACTTGGACATACACTGGTTACACCAGTTGCCATAGATGTGGAAAAAAGGATTCTCAGTGGAACAGCCATGCGTAGATCGCCTCAAGGGGAAGGGCAGCCATGAAGACTTCAGAGGTGTGACTGAGGCCTCTGCTGGAGTCTCCAGTGCTGGCTTCTTCCTCCACCCACCCAAGATGTTCCCCATGTCTCTCCCAGTGATGATTCTGAATACACCCACCAATTAATCCCCTTCTCCCCACCTTCCCAGGGTCCCAGGTTGACACACAGCTCCCTCCATCTGACAATATCATCACAGGGAGAGACACGACATTTTCAGCCAATCACGCAGCACAGATCAGTCACTCAACAAACAATGATCTTGTGAGCACCTGCATGGAAGGCGGATGGGTCTGGCTCCATGCATCACCTGCTGTGTGGGAGCTGCTGTTCTCCCATTTCACAGATGAGGTGGGGTAATGTTTTCCAGGCACCCGGCCTGTAAGGATCTGGTGTAGCACAGAGCGGTCACCTGCCGGATTAGGGGCAGGATGCTATACCAGGCCAGGCGTCTGTGTCTCTGGAGTCTGCAGAGTGTCTCCATCCCTGTCACCTCATAGTCCTCCTCCAGGCTCCCATGCTCCACCATAGACTTTGTAAACTGGAGCGCTGGGCACCAAGGCGTGGTCCTCTCCCGTGATTCCTCTTTAATGAAGATAACAGCGCCCATTTGAAGGCCACTCACCGGGGGCCGGCCCTATTAAACACTCCGCAAACATTGCGTCATTCCTCGCCAGCCCCTCAAGGCAGGTGGGGGTTGCAGGCTCTGGGTGTGGGTGGGACAGTGGTAGCAGATTGCTTGGGGTCCCACAACTGAGAGTCAGAATTTGCCTGTGGCCTTGTGTCCCATGGGTGTACTCAGATCTCCAGGGTGACTCCAAGCTGGAGAAGCTTATCTAGTGTCTCAGGGCAGGAGCCTAGAAGGTTCCTGGTGCTGTTGGGGGGCAGGTCATCTCTGAGAGTCATCTCACTTCTGCCAGGGCAGAGTTCTGGGGTGCCGGTATAGAGGAAGGAACTAACCCCGCCTGGGAGTAGACCCTCTAACCTGGATACTGGGCCCTGTTCTAGCGAGGAAAGAAGAAACAACAACGGGGGGAGGTGGGTGGGTGAGAGGGGGCAAGGTCAAGTCCTACCACCCTCCTCCACTGCTCGCTCTGGTCTCTAGACAGTGAGTAACTTGCTTAGTGGCTCAGTGGCTGGTCACGAGGATGTGATGGGGCCTCATAAGGAAGCCACATGGGGCCCCTGGGGGGAGTGACTTGTGACTCAGTACTACCAGCAGGACTGTGCCTGGGGGTGGAGGGTCAGTTCACCAGCTGCTGGAGCTGTCCCCCTACCCCATGCCTCTTGATGGGTGTCCCAGGCCCACTCCTTCTCAGTCCTTTGGAGGATGTCCTTGCTGTCAAAGCCATAGACCCTTTGTGACCTCATGATCTGTGTCCTCCCTGGGTTAGTGGTGGGTGCTCTAGGTTCCCAGAGTCAATCCTTATGCCCGGCCATCCTCTTTATGATGGCAGGGTACAGGGCTGGGGACACTCGGCTGAACTCGGCTGCCTCTCCCAGCCACTCATGGACTTTGCCCCTCAGCTCACTCTGGACATGGGACGGAGCAGTCCCTCAGATGTGGCGGGTTGTCTTGATTATATCTGGACCACACTCCATCATGAGTGAGGCCTTTGAGTGTCTCTACCTACGGGACCCACAGTTAGGTGCCACTGAGACCCTGTGCTAAGGATCTGGTACTGTGTGTCTCTCACAGGTTTTTGTCCTGGGTTCCAGACCATGGTGTGTTCTTGGTCTTCAGTAAATATCAATGACCTGTAGGTGCCTGTGTGACGGAAGCAATGCCTTGGGCACCTTCATGTATCCAGAGGACCATGAGAAGGAGAGAGGAAACATACCGGTGGGTCAGGACCGAGTTCTGCCTGTCTGCTGCTGTCCTAACTGACTGTAGTCTGGCAGGGCAGAGTGGCAGGAACTCGTGCTTTTGTCTGACTGGACTCTGTGGGCCTGGATTCACACCTGGCCTTGGGGACGAGTACAGACCAGCATCTCTCCAGACCTGCCAGTTCCCTGAGGACTTGTGGGCCTCTTAGACCCCAGACCTGCCATTCGGTGTCCACCACAATCATGGAGAGTGCCCCTTCTAGAAGACTCCACTCCCAAAGAACAGAGGGTAAAGGAACACCCCCAGAGTGGGTCACAGCACCCCATGTTCATGACACCGGTCCACCTGTGGAGTGGCCAGGAAACAGTGCCCAGCCCTACGTGTAATTATTAGGTTTGGTTTTGGCCCTGAAGGAACTCACAGGACACCTGAGAGCTGGACCAGCAGGAAGGGAAGCAGGGTCTGTTACCATAGAGGTCCCGAAAGAGGGAAGCAGGGAGTGGTTATGCCAGCAACTCACCTGGGTGGGCCTGATGTGGTAGGCAGTGTGTATACCGAGGGGTTCCTGGAGTGTCTCTGAGGGGTTCCTGAAGAGGGATGAACTGGGGACAGGCTGACAGAAAACTGAGAGCCTGGAGGGAGAGGAATGGGCATCATGGCGGTGGAAGAAGCCGTATGCCAAGCCTGGGAGCAGCATGAGGGGTGGTGGGAGAGAGGCCTGGGGTGTGACAGGAGTGGGGTGAGAGGCAGGACCCACCCTTTCTTGGGGTTGGGGAGGCTGCTGAGGGCTTGGTTTTAGGAAGCCTTAGCATTCCCACGCCTGCTTAGGCTAGGCTAGATCTCGACAGCTGGGGGAGAGGCCAGGGCTTCCAGCCCCTCACAGACCTCAGAATGCAGCTCAAGCCCTCCAACCTTGCTGGGCCCCTTTGGTACCAGGCTCTTTCCCATTCTTTAAGCCAAGCGTCTCACCCAATGCCCCAAGTTTTCCCGGAACCCATTCAAAGCACCTAAACACCAAGCTGCCTCATGCCCCACCTGGGAAATTGCGAATCCCTATGGCTGGGCCGGCATAGCCTCCACCACGATGACTTCTCCAGTCTATGCAGAAGGTAGACACCCGTTCCCCAGGGGTCCCGGCAACTCCTGCCTAGAGCCAGGAGAACCAGGAGAGCCAGGAGAACATATGAACTCAAGTAACTGGCTGGAAGAGCTCAGGTGAGCTGTTAAATGTCCCTGTTTCCTCATCTCTAATCCAGGGGGCATAATGGTTCCTGCCTTGAAAGGGTTGACACTTGTAAGCTCTTCCAAGAATGCCGGCTATGCACTAAGTAGTAAATATTACCCATTATTAAAGCAATTACTCTTACCTCATACGGCTGGCATGGGGATTGGTGTCAAGGGATTAGTACCTCGCCAGGATCGTGGTAAGCACTCACGAAGGCTTGGTCCTCCCTCGTTGCTGTCAACATCCCCACTCTCCGTCCTCACCAATCCCACCTCCATGATTCCCCCAGCATCCACTCCTTGGAGAACACGTTTCAGGGCTCAGCTGGGGAGGGCAGGGAGGGAAAGACTTGTGACCTGGCGTTGCCTGGGGTGTCATGCATCCCCTAAGCCCTTGAGATAGGTTTCCATCCTAAGACCTGTGTGTACACTCTCTTCTCCTCACATGGGCACGGCTCCTGACACCGTTCGGGGCTTCTTACCCACAAGCCTTCAGCTTCCATGCTTGTTTACGCAGGAGGCTTTCTCCAGGCTTTTCTATTTATTTCTTTCACAGACCGCATTGCAATTTGAAATTGTGTTTCCTGTCTTAAATTTTACCATTCCCACTCTCTACTAGAACATCAGCTGCAGAAGGACAGGGCTGATCCGGTCCTGTCCGTGCCACGCACGCACGACCAAGGCTTTCAGGCCTTGAAATGAGGAAGGTGGGGGAGGGCTCAAGGAGAAGGGGAGGGGTAGCAATGAGGAGGGGATAGTGGTGCTCAGAGCCGAGGTCAGGTAGCAACTTTGTCCTTCCTGTGAACTGGAGCCTTGCTGTTTAAAAATCATGGCCAAATTTACCTGTGGGAGGGGCCCAGGGGAGTCACAGTCGCATCCTTTAAATACTTTTATTCCTATCTAGGTCTAGAAACTTCTACCAGAGCAAGGTTTTGCTTCCGGCAGGCTGTCCTGTGAGGTTTGAGACCACGGCATACCCATTTGGCAACCCAGTAGCAGTGTGACTCTGGACAGCTCCCTTATTAGTACCAGGTTACCTCACCTGTTACCTGGGTGGGGGTGGGCTAATGGTAATGGCAGGCAGGTGCTAAGTGCCTTTTACAGTGGCTAATTGGACCTTCCCACTGCCCCAGGAGACAGGTGAGGCTCAGGCGCTGTCTCTGTGGTCAGTCCTGGGATTGAGGGGTTTGGTTCCATCCGGTTCTTCAAGAGCACCCCAACTCGTCAGCTGCCGATGAAACTGGCATTGTGGATTTGGCTCTTTGGCATAAGCCTGAGTCCTTGTGGATACTGACTAAGCCTGAGTTCCTGTGGATGCTGAGTAGGCCTGAATCCCATGGATGCTGAGTAGGCCTGAATCTCTGTGAATGCTGAGTAGGGCTGAGTCAAGTCCTTTCTCAAAGCTCTGGCCTTAAAGCTGCTGGAACATCTTCAAATCTGCTGGGCTCTCTCAGGAGTCTGGCCAACCACAGGTCCCCTGAGCCAGAGCTGCTGCTCCCCAGAAATGTGTGAGTCACAGGGTACCTACCACCTCTCTGCCTTCCATGCCTCATGTTTTTATACCAGCTAATTATGGCCATTAGTGTCGCCCGAGAAAAGGGATATGATCTTCAAGATCATATCAGGAAGTGGGGAGCAGCTGTGTGGAGGCCTAAACGGGGGCTCTCCTTTCTACACACTGTCTTCTCTTTGAGGTTCCTGAATGGCATTTACCTGGTTGACTTGGGACCGTGTACAAAGTGTCTCAAAATGTATGACTAGGCAGGCAGGAGAGCAGAGTCCTGTTCACACTATGCATGTGTGCACACACACGTACCTGCATGCACATACAAGAATGTACGTCCAAATCATTAGTGCCTTCCCCTCTCCTTCCTGTGAACCAGAACTTTTCTGTTTACAAAGACACGGCCAGTTTACATAGAGTAGATTTGTAACTGTTATTGTTATTATTTATTATTTGTTATTTATTTGAGATAGGGTCTCATAGTCCCAGTTGGTTTAAACGTCCCTACATAGCCCAGGCTGACCTTTAGTACTGGACTCTCCTGCCTCCACCTCCCTAATTCTGGGATTACAGGTGTGCACCACCATGAACGGTTTATGTAATACTGGGGATGGGACCCAGGACTTCGTATGTGCTAGGGAAGAACTCTAGCAACTGAGCTACATCCTTAGCCTCCCTCTGAGTTTTGACCAGGACTACCCATTGCCACAGCTAAAGTAGATCCCCTTCAACCCATTTCCCTATATGTTTGGAGCCCCTACCCTTCTCAGCCCTAGCCTTGGCAGATACCCACTCTGCCTTCCTGGTTTGCCTTTTCTAGGCAAATACAGATGAACCCAGACAACTTCCCCTTTTGGATACCTAGTTCTCCTCAGTGCACTAGCAACTCCTCCATGCTGTGTGTGTTTGTGTGCATTGGTACTGCGTGGATGGATGGTGGGGTGATCTATGTGCTTCTTGAAGGATGTGAGGAGTTTCTCTCTGTACTTTTATGATGAGTGAGACCGTACCAATGTTCACACTCAGGTGAGCTCAGGTTAATAGCTAGTTTGGGAGATTGCTGAGTTGCCTGGGAAGCCTTTGTTTAACTTAAGAAGAAACTGTCAGACTGGTTTATAAAGTGGACATACCACCCTGAGTCCCTTCTCTCAAGATGGTGGCGCTTCACTTTCAGGAGTTACACCTGAGACGGGAGGATGGCTCAGACCTGAGAAAGAGGGATCTGAGAGAGACCTCTCTGGCATTAATTACTTTCCTTGTTGCTATGGCAGGAGCAACTTAAGGGAGGATTTATTGTGGCTCACAGTTTAAGGGCTCACAGTCCGTCACAGTGAGGAGGTCAAGGTGTCAAGAGCCTGAGGTGGCCGGTCACATTATATCTGCAGTGAGGGAGCGGAGAGAGATGGATGCTGGTTCTCCCTTTATGTAGTTGGGGACTCCAGGCTATGGAATGGTGCCGCCCAGCCAGGGCAGGTCTTCCCTCTTCAGTTTAGCCTTTCTGGAAATGACTAGACTTGTGTCTCCCAGGTGACTGCAAATCCTATCAAATTGATGGTAAGGATCCTTTCTTACCATCATTTCTCCCTGACGTGAGAATTTCCATGGTCCGTGTGTGTGTGTGTGTGTGTGTGTGTGTGTGTGTGTGTGTATGGTCGGGAAGGGGGCATCTATGGGAAGAGACAAGCTTGAGGGATGTTTAAAAGAGGGAGGAAGACGCATCCTCAATGTGGGCCAAACAATTGCCGGGGCTGGAACCAAAAAGGGCATCTACTTGGAAGTGAGTTCTACCTAGAACCAGCTCCCAGGGAGTCCAGACTCAGATCCTCAGTTTTTGGTGGTCTTGAAGCCAGAAGCCAATGGTTTATTTCTTGATTTTTAAAAAATATTTATCTATTTATTTATGTGTGTTTTTTTTCTGTATGTACATTTGCATACCGAAAAGGCCATTAGATAGCATGAGACTACAGTTATAGGTAGTTGTGAGCCACTGTGCAGGTGCTGGGGAGTGAACTCAGGATCTCTGAAAGAGCAGTCAGTGCTCTTAATCACTGAGGCATCCCTCCAACCCCAAGCCAGTGGTTTATTAAAGGAATCCTTTCCTGTATCCCCTTGGTTTCCCCAATCTTTCTATCCTTCTTAGTTCCACAGAAAGACTCACGAACATACACTTGGCAAGTTCGATAAAATGGGCTAGTTTATCCAAGGACACAATCATGTACACACACACATACAAATAATAAAAATGTAATAAAAAGATAAATAAATGAAACTAAAATTGATCGGTCCAGTTCTTGTGAGAATAATAGGGGAAATAGTAGTCCATGTGTCTTGATAGTTAAAAAACAGAGGGTTCCAAAAACAGAGCAGTACAATCCATAAACCCAGAGAAGATAAGTAACAAGGAGGGCTCAAGGGCAAAGGGGAAATAGAACAGACACTGCTGGTGGGCAGGGGAGGGGGTCTCTGGGTGGTGGTGGGGAACAGGAGGGATCAGGTATGGGAAGGATGGAGGGACAACGTACTGGGAAAGACGGCTAGAACGGAGCGGGCATCTCTGGGATGAGCTAGAAACCTAGTGCGATGCAAACTCCCGGGAATCTCTGAGCATAGCTCTAGCTAAGAGTCCTAGCAATGGCGGATACAGAACCTGAACCAGCCATCTCCTGTAACCAGGCAAGGCTTCCAGTGGAGGGATTGGGACACCAGTCCTACCACACAACTTTCCACCTGCGATTTGTCCTGCCTACAAGATGTGCTAGGTTAAAGGTGGCGTAGGAATTGTGGGAGCAGCCAACCAATGACTGGTCCAGCTTGAGACCCATGTCACTGGAGGGAGTCCACCCCTGACACTGCCTGCAGGGCCAGGACTCAGAGGCTGGACAGCCCAGAGACCCAGGATAGAACCAAATACAACTGGCAAAAAAAAAAAAAGTCCATGAAATTATTCCCAATGATCTACTATATTCACAGATTGGCGTCTAGCCCAATTGTCATCAGGGAGGCTTCACCCAGCAACAGATGGAAACAGAGGTAGAGACCCACAGCCAAACATTAGACCAACTTCGGGGAATCCTATGAAACGGGGGAGGGGGTGTGAAGAAGGATGGTAGGAGTCAGAGGGGTCAAGGACACCACAAGAAAACACCAAGAATCAACTAACCTGGGCTCATAGGGGCTCACAGAGACTGAACCAGGGAGCCTGCATGGGACTGATGTATCACAGTTGTGTAGCTTGCTCTTCTTGTGGGACTCCTAACAGTGGACACAGGGACTGTGTCTGACTCTGTTTCCTGCTTTTGGGACCCTTTCCTCCTACCTGGTTGCCTTGTCCAGCCTGAATAGGAGAGGAGGTGCCTGGTCTCACTGCAACTTGATATACAATGGCTGGTCGATATCCACGAGAGGCCTGCCCATTCCTGAAGAGAAAGGAGGAGGAGTGGATGGGAGAGCACAGCAAGTGGGAGGAGAAACTACATCAGGATGTAAAAACAACAATAAATAAATACAAAAAAACCCAAACTCAAACCAAACCAAACAAAACAGTGCAATTATCACTAGAAGATTGGATGAACATAGAAAGTTAACAAGACTGACCCAGTCAATGTGAGGGGGACTCTGCGTCAGTCACGAGCAGGGCATGGGACAGCCTTGAAAGTCAAAGCAAGTTTCAACAAAACTGAAATAAATCATGTCATCCTGACCACATCCTCCAATGCAGATAGCCCGGAGCTCTGCGGGATGGCAAGAAACTCCATCCACCCGGAAATGTCAAAAGCAGCCTTTGAAATAACCCTCTCTTCAAAGAAGACAGCAGGATGGAAATTATGGACTGAGCAATGGTGCGGAGACCACGGGGAACCCTGCACTCAGCGAAACGGTCCTGAGAACAGAAGGGCGCAGATGCTGACCTGAGCAGAGCAGTGAGGGCCGGAGGGGAGGAATGGGTCCTGAGTTTGGGAAGACAGGAAAACCTCAGGATGGACCCAGAGAAGAGATGGACAGTTGTCAAATGGAACTTGGTGGGGAAAAGGTTTTGGGTTTTTGTCTGTTTGTTTTTTACATCAAAATTTTAGGAAAGATTTGGTAAAATTGGTGAATATCAAAAATGAATCCCTGGGCAAAAAAAAAAAAAAAAAAAAAAAAAAAAAAAAAAAAAAAAAAAACACAAGGTCCAAATAAAGAGAGGACAAGAGCTGGGATAGAGTTCTTTAATACAGTGCTTGTCTAGCCCGCACAGGCCATGAGTTCAATCCCAGCGCTGAAGAAAATATAACTAGAGCCTGGAAAGATGTCCTAGCAGTTAGGAGCATTTGCAGCTTGTGCTCACCTAAGTTGTTCTAGTACCAGTAAAGACTTGGGAGTCAGATTTTGGGGTAAAAACCTAATAGATCAAAGAACATGTGAAAGAATGACCAGCTGACCTTCTCTCCACACTTCCTAGACCAAAAGGGAAGGGCCAAAAACCCAAGAATCTTCAAGTCCCTCCCTCCTCCTTCCTGTGTCTCTCTATTCATATCCTGGGTCCTCTATATCCTCTATGACCAATTCTTGTCAACTAGTCACTGGCTCTACTCCGATTCCAGGTTAATTTTATTAACACAGTCTCAGGGTGTCATAGTGTGATCAAATATTCTGAAGCATTTCCCCCTTCCCGTCCAAATAAAAAGGGCAGGTTTTAATTCTAACACAGAAACATCTAGCTGCCTGGACAGTCACCCAAGGTTCTTCTGTGATGTCAGGGCATCCATATTTGGCCTACCAGCCTAGACTATCAGACAGATTTTCTTGTGAAGCACTAATGTTGAAGGATTGTCCTTCCCTGTCCTGCTAAAGTTTGGCAGACATTTTGCTTTATGTCCTGCTTGTACAATTTGGACAGCATACTGTCAGCATTCGAGGCAATGGCAGTTTCTTTCCCAGTGACTAACTTTGCTACATTGAAAGCAAACTCCATATGAAGGTTCTTCAATGCCCATCATCTTTTCTTAAGGAGATTGGTGCTACCAGAAGCAGATGTGTCTCACTGTCATGAAAAGCTTTATGTTATTAAAATATCTTAAATGCCATATTCTGTAAATTTCTTAAGTATTTTAAGATCACTTATCTATTTAAAATATAGGAGGCTAAATAGAGCTTTCTTTTGTCTATAGCTAAACCCCTTAATTATCCTAAATAGTTTGTAGTAGCTTACTAGAACTTTTCATTACAATTTTAAATGACAATCCTTTATTTTAGACAAAAGGGGAAATGTAGTGGTATTTCATTTGTATTTTAATAAATAAAGCTTGCCTAAAGACCAGAGACCCTACTGGTCAGCTTTCCAGACAAGGCAGTGGTGACACATCTTTAATCCCAATAGCTACCCTAGTTTGCCATAGTAACTGGGTGATAGTGGTGCTTGCCTTTAATCCCAGCCCTAGAAAGAAATATAAGACAGGAGGAGACAGCTCTCAGACACAGTCTCATTCTGAGATTCCTGGAGGCAGGATCGCCATTTCGGACTGAGGTAGAGTTAAGAGCCAATGGCTGGCTGTTTTGCTTTTCTGACCTTCATGTTGAACCCCAATTTCTGTCTCTGGACTTCTATTAATTGTGTTACATTTAAATTTTAATTGAATTTAGACCACAAAAAGGCCATTTACCTTATATGTCTGTAGAGAGCAGCAGAAACAAACGTTTGGGAAGATTGATGAAATTATACCCTGTTGGAGGTGTACTATACCATTAGGCCAATTTGCTACTTTTCTTGGGACGTTTCTCTAAGTGATTTGTTCTTCTTCTTCTTCTTCTTCAGATGTCACATTTTCCCGTGGTCTTCAGAGTCCTTAGTTAGATGATTTTATTCTCCTGAAAAGACAAAACCAAAACCCTAACCCAACCCTAACTTTGGAGAGTTCCTTTTTTGTCAGGTTATATCTTTGTTAAGACAAAATGTTTTCTTGGCAACAGAAAAAGTATTATTTTTTTTCATACCTGATCCAATGAAAGGCATTTGTTAGCCTTATAAGTTAGTTTAAAATGAATGACAAAACCGTTTAATCAACTATCACCTCTCTTTATTCAAGATTGTATCCATAGCTTTTCTTCTCCCGTGGAAACAAAAGCAAAACCTCTTCCCCCAATGTAACACATATCCTGGCTTCCATTCTGAGGTCAACACATCATTAAAGAACATAAGCTGGTTTAATTCAGTAGGTTTTTCTATTATTAAGTGTCTCTCCACAGCTATTATTCCTTTTCATTATCATTTAAAAGTTTAAAGTTAATAAAGTACTGTGTAATCTACCTCTGGGAGTCTTTATTACCCCTTTCTGTTTATTAAGCATGTCTTTTAAAGTGTGATTAGATCTTTCTATAACTGTTTATCCTGTAGGATTGTGTGGTATACCTGTAATATACTTTATGTTGTAATTTGCAAAAAAAAAAACTGTTTCATTTTACTAGAGGCATATGCTGGAGCATTGTCGGTCTTTACTTGTACAGGTATCCCCAAAATGGCCATAACTTCTAGTAAATGTGTAATTACAGAATCAGACTTCTTAAGAACTTAAAGCAGTTGCCCATTGAAATCGTGAATATGTACCGATTTTATGGTAAACGTTTTAATTATCCAAACTCCACATAATAAAACACATCCATTTGCCAAATTTCATTTCTTTGAGCTCCCTTTGGGTTACATTCTACAGGTAGTGGAGTTTGATTATACAAAGAACAAGTAGGACATTTCCTTTAATTTCCTTGACTTGTTGCCAAGTGATAGAAAAATATTTCTTCAACCCTTTGCTATTAATGTGGTATTTCTTTTTTTGTTTTGTTTTGTTTTTTGAGACAGGGTTTCTCTGTAGCTTTGGTGCCCGTCCCGGTAATGTGGTGTTTCTTATGAAATTCTGAGGCTCCTAGCATGTTTTCTACCAATATCTGCATCAATTTCATCATTACCTTGTGCTGGAGGGCCTGGTAGACCCATATGGGAACTGATATGTGGCATATATAACGGATGATTTATATTTCTGATTACTTGTTATAGTTAAATAAATAGTAAAATTAATTCTGAATCATCTGGAATAAGTTCAGTGGTTCCAATATGTAAAACAACTCTTTCTGCATATTGAGAGTCAGTAACTGTATTCGGAGGTTCTGGAATATCTAATAACACTGTGAGAATAACATGTGATTCTGACTTTTAAACAGAATCATAAGGGCTTTGAGCCACTTTGCTTAGATTTACTGACTTATAACCTTCCTTTCCTGATTTGCTTGCATTAGTATACAATGCAGGGGCTCCAAAAATTGGTGTTCCTTGTACCATGTGAGAGAGGATCCAATCAGTTCCTTGTTTTTGAATTTACAGGAATGTGGTTTGTTACCGCAATGAAAAACACACATTAACCTTTTTCCAATCTCAAAAACAAGCCATAAAATAAAGAATGCTTTTGAGAGAAATATTAAAAGGTATTATCAAGAACAGGCACAGATTGTTGAGGTTATATATGAACAGGGGGTAACCGCTATTGCTCTTTCAAAGGATCAACAACCCTACCTTTAAAATGGTTAACTGACTATAACCTGTGTGGGTGGAACAATGGCCTTTGACATAAAAATTACTGGTACTGGAGCAGCTAAATGCTCAATATATTGAAGAACTGACCAGTCCCTAGAATTCTCCTATACTTGTCATTAGAAAGGAATCTAGAAAAATGAGAATGGTAACAGATCTAAGAGCTGTTAATAAGGTGATTCAACGAATGGGTTCTTTACAGCCTGGAATTCCCTGCCTTCCTTATTGCCTAAATAACATGGTCTATTATACTGACTGATGTAAAAGGCTGCCTTTTTGCTATACCTTTACAAGAACAGCATCGAGAAAAATTCACCTTCACAGTTCCCACTTAAAATAATTCTCAACCTGCTAGACGATGCCAGTGGAAGGTCGTGCCACAAGGAATGTTAAATAGCCTCACTTTGTGTAAACATTTTGTACAACAGTCATTAGAAAAAAAAATTGTAAACAGCTTCCTCAATCTATAATTCACCATTGTATGGATGATACTCTACTGGCTGATTCATACAGAGATACTTTAGAAAACATGTTTGATGAAATAAAGAGAATTTTGCCGTGGGAATTACAAATTGCTCCTGAAAAATAAAAAGAATAGATTCTATCCATTGCCTAGGATATAAGATAGAGTTACAGAAATTTCAACCACAGAAAGTATAAATCGGGAGAGATCAGTTACAAACTCTTAATGGATTTTCAAAAATTTCTGGGATATATTGACTGACTATGGCCCACGATTGGATTAGCAACTCAAGAACTAATGTCACCTGTGTAGCCCGGCTTTCTCCCTGCCTCCTCTTTTCAATTTTTAAAATTTCATTCATCCGTTTGAAAGAATGACAGGGTCTTACTGTGTAGCCTAGGCTGGTCTAGATCCTCCTGCTTCTGCCTCCCAATACTGGGATTTCAGGGGTGTACTGCTATGCCAGACTTCTTTCCTCCCTGGACACAGATATGGAAGGTTCAGAGAGAGCCAACCACACGCCCAAAGTCACACAGAAGATCATACATGGCAGTGTTCAATTGAGCCGAGTGTCTAGTCTGTTGATTCTGGCCTGCCAATCACCCCCTTCCCCACTCCCTCCTGCTACCCCAAGCTTCCCTGGGAATCTCAGTGAGTGGCTCGAGCAAACCCAGGGTCAAGTACATCTCTGCCTGCTGCATTCTTCTCAGGGGGTCCAAAGAGGTGCAGCTGGGGGCAGGGCCAGCTGTGAGAATCTGCCACTGCGAGATCGGGCCAATGAGCGGGTGACAGGGTCCTCGGAGCCCTCTGTGGAGGGGCAGGGAGCTAAGGGGAAGATGGACATTGTCGGAAGCAGACAGGAGAGCTCACCTCCCGACCTAGGGGCTGTGCAATCTCAGGTGCAGTGTGCAGGGATTGAGCCCCAACCCCCCCCCCCCGTGTCCTCTTGTAAAGTTGCCTGGTGACGTCAGCAGTTAATGGGTGATGTGTTCCAGTATCCTGCCCTGTGTCCAGAGGTCCTCAGTATGCAGTATATTTCTAATATGGCACAGCTGAGCCATCTTATGGGATCCTGGTGACCGGTTCCTCAGTCCCTACCTTAACAAGGTACTGCAGCTGCCTCCTACAGAACCAGGAATTCAGTCCCCTAAAAGGGAAAGCCCATAATATCCTCCATACAGATCCTGTTGACTGAGCTGCCCCGACCAGCATGAAGACCTGTTTCCATGCCGCTTTGGAACTGTGAGAGTCCCAAGCAGAAGTCAGGGGAATAAGAGCAGGACCAAGGTGTGCTACGGGTGTGCTGTGTGGCCTCTGTAAGTTACTGCTTATCTCTGGTCCTTCCTGTTTCCCTTCATACACTGACTCATCCCTAATCTTGGCTTTCATAGAAGCTGAAGTCAGAGTCTAGACTATATCTAAGTGGGTACTTTTGTTGGCACATGCCAAAGCTGTGCCCCAGGCTCTCTGGACCAGACCCATAAACCAGCCTCGTAAACTCCTGATGAGGCAGCAGGCCTCCCTCAAATAAAAAGCATTTTCCAAACAGGGTTGGGAAAGGCCAGCTCTGGGCAGCCCGAGGCAGGCCATCTCGAGGGCACTGGGGCAGAGGGTACCCAGCAGCCCAAGCCTTCTGGCCAAATGTATGGGGAACCAGTTCCCTGAGTCACTGGCTGCTTCTCTGTTTCCTGTTGCAAGAACACTGGGCCCCAGTCTGGCCCTGGTGTGTGGCCTTGTGTCTTCTCCTTTGTGGTCTGGTTCCTCTGCCATGGGACAGGAACATGGATATCTGGCTGCTCACGTGCATGGCAGCCAGCTAGCAAGTGCAGCTGCGAGACCATGGGGCAAACAGTTGTGCAGTTTGGGAGGGGATTCTCTGTCCTGGAGGTGGCCCCCAGGATGCTCCCCCATGGCAACTCTGGCTTGCACTTGCCCCCAGCCCTGATCACACTTGCCCAGAGGGATCCTGCAGGAATGGACAGGGACAGCCTGGACCATGGCTTCCTAGGGGCCCTGCTGGGTGACTGCCTCCTCTTAGTCAGGAGGCTTCTAAAGGACCAGGCCTGAGTCCTGTCCATCAGATCAGGACTCTAGAGGACAATGGGATTTCGTTATCTCAGACACTCAGCCTGCAATCTCACCGAGCCTCTGCCTTTACCGTCAGGCTCCCACCCCCATCCTGCCCCACGTGTGAGAGCAGGACACAGGAGGCCTGTACTACTCAGTCGGTAGCTGGCACTTGGGACCACTGCTTCCGTGACTAGGAGAAGGGTGTCACACATCCGCTGGATGAAGCTACCCAGGAAGCAATAAGTCTGACCCAGGTGCTGCCCTGCCCCACCAAGCCGGCCAGCAACCCCAGCTCCAGGGCTGAAGGCCAAGATCAGGTGGAATGATTCAGGCCTGGGTTGGGCTGTGGGTGCTCGGACCCAGCCCCAATCGACTGGCCTCATTCTGGAGAGTGGCGCTGAAGCTGAGGTGCTGCTGGGGAGAAGGTGGGGAAAGGTCTGTCTTGGTCTCCTGAGGCCAGACAGGCCTCGGAACGGTAACTACCCAATGCTTCCTTGCAGAGTCAAAGAAAGCCAAGGCTAAGGAGAGAGAGCCAGAGGACCCCCCAACAGTCTGGGGGTCCTACTACTAGGACCCAAAGCTCCCTATTTCCTGCCCAGCTACCTCTTGGAGAGACCCAGTTTGTACTAAGGGAGCTCCTGCCAGTCTGGGGGTACATATAATCCTTCCCTTGCACCCCTAGTCAGATTTCCATTGCTGTGATAAACTGCCATTGGGGAAGCAACTTACATGATGACAGATTTCTTTTGGCTCAGGGCTCTGGAGGTTTCACCCCCTGGTCACCTCGACCAGGCAGGCGGCATGTGACCACAAGCTAGCTGCTCTCTCCAGGTTGGCTGGGAAGAGAGGATGGGGGCCAGGACAACTGTCCCCATTCAAAGGCACACTCCCAGTGGCCTACTTCCTTCTGCTGTGCTCCACCTCCTGAAGCCTCCACCACCTCCCAGCAGCTCTAGTAAGCCAAGTCCATCGATGGATTAATCTATCAACTATGTAAGAGTCTCAGTGATCCATCACCCCAGAGGCCCCGCCTCTCAACCCGGCACCAGGAACTTTTAGAGAACACTTAAGATCTGATCCAGAGCCACTCAGTAGTTAGCACTGTGCTGATGAACCTCTCCCCCACAGGGGGGCAGGGCTGGTCCTGCTGGGAAAACCACCCTCTGCCTCTTCTTCTGACTGCAGGCCTTCTTCAGCCTACTCCCCCTCCTTCAGCTTCCCACAGAAAGGCCCCGCCCTGAGCAGGACCTGGCACCGCCTCTCTGTGCTTGTCTGTAGTGAGTTACCTTCAAGTTGGATGTCTGCAACAGATCCCCAGATCGTGGTCATGGGCACTCGGCCCTCCTTCTCTAGGATCAGTAGAGTCAAGCAGATCACAGCGCCATTGCCTAGATGACCCCTGTCCCCTCAGGAATGCTATCACCTGAATGGTCTGGAAGCCTGACCCTTGAAGGAGAGAGGGGAGGTCTGGAAACCCAGCAAGGCAAAGGGCACTGGAGACTGGTCTGTGGCTCTGAGGCCATCGAGACTCCCCTCGACCTGTGAGATGCAGGCAGAGGAATTGTGGTCCAGAAAGAGACTTGTGTCTGAGGAGACATTGCTGGAGACTCCCTGTCCCAGCCTGGTGTCCCTCAGGTCTAGCTGTATGTGGAGGGGAGGGGCTGCAGGTCAGCCACCTAACATCTTATTCCAGGACGAGACACAGTTGGGGAGCCCAGGAGGTGGCAGGAGCAGAGGGTTGGAGGGTGACAACTGTCCCACATCACCCATATGAGCCGGCGGAGGCATCCTGTGTCTCCTGTTCACGTGTACCTACCTGTGGGGTGAACCTGGGCAGATGCCTAAGGCGGATAGGGCCCCCTCTGCCTCCAGAAGGCAGGAGCTGGGAGCTGAAGACATCCGGCTGATATGGCCACCTGCCTCTCACTGTCTGTATGGTAGCCTAGCTCGGACAGAAGGGGCGGGGAGGTGTCCTTGCCATGAGCTGGGATCCAGCTCCAGATTCAAAAGGAGAGGACGAGTTTGGGCAGTCCCCAGCTGCCTATTCCAAAGTGAGCAGAGGGAGGCAGGAGGTAGGGGAGGGGAACACATGGCAGGAAGTGTTGGCAGATCTACGTGTCCTCAGTCGCCCATCTGATAAGATGTTGCCAGAGATTTAATGAGATTTACTTTGTTTTCTCTGGAGCATTGTGCCAGGGGAGGTGGCTCTGCAGCTGCCTGCTGTGTGACCCAGAGCCAGTCACCACCTGTCTCTGGTCCTCACTCTTTCTGTCAGGATGTTCCAGCTGCTGTCTGCCTCTGCCTTCCTCCTGCTTTCTTCTTTGTCTGGCTCTGAGTGTTCCTCATTTCTGCCTCAGCTTTCCTGTGCGTCCCCCTGTCTCCCATCCCCCTGTCCTTCTTTCTCCCCACCCACCACCACTGGGATGTAGGGCCAGGAGAGGTAGGCTTATGTTGAGAGTTCTGCCCACAGGGGATCCCCCTCCCCAAGAGCCCTGCCGGGGGCACTAGGGGACCCCAGGGACCCTGTCTACCAAGGGCGGTAGCTGCTGCCCAGTGGTTGGCTGATGGTTCAGAACACCTATGAGACAGAAATTATGAGGAGAAAGACTGAATCCATGATTGTCTAATAGAAGCAAGCTTTGTTTTTGGGGTGCAGTCTGGATTGGACAGTCCAGCTGTCTCTCCCTAAATTGGGATTTTAGAGAGTAGCCCTGCCAGCTTCTCGAGGTTCTTTTTATAGGAGAGATAAGGCGTTCACAGGGGCAAGAGACTTGGCTGTTACACGCTGTTAGAAAACACAATGAAAGGGGAGGGACAAGGGGGAGGATTGATACCATGAAAGTGGGGTCACAAGTTTAGCGTGGGCTGAAAAGCATGTTTTGTGGCTTACGTCAGATCTAAGAAACAGGATCGTATCCTTAACTACAAATAGAAACCTTACTTGCAAGGACTCAGACAAGGACAAACAGGAACTAATTCTTAACTGTCTTGATGGCAAACAGAAGCCTTAGCCTGCAAGGTATATTGCTTCCGTTTCAGTCCGACAAGACCTGAGTTTAAGACTTTCTTCACATGAGCCAGCTTCCTCTGAGCTGGTCCTGTCTCTGTCCATCTGTGGAACATGAATCTTGACAGAACAACAAGGGATGGGGCTGAGGTCAAGTTTTCCATAGTAGAGACGCTGTGTGGATTCAAGGACAGATACTTCCTGAGAGCCAGGGACAGCTGGGAAGCCTTCCTGGAGGAGGTGAACCATGAGGGGCCAGCATGCATTTTGTGTGTTCACGGCCAGCTCCCTGGGAAGTGCTGGAAGGCCATGGTGTAAAGGCCTGGTACTTGGGCCAGGTGTATAGCTGGTGTTCCTAACAGTCCCACAGACAGATGGGTCCAGAGCGCCCCCAGAAGGCTGAGACAGCCAAGGGACACGTGTTCTTGGGCTCACACTCTGTCCCCTGTTGGTTCTGCCTGCCCTACTACTGTCCTTGGTTCTTCATCCTCTGCCTTGTGCCCTCCTCTCCTCGGGTATGAGAGAAAGGGAATGTGCTGTGTGGCCTTGGCTTAACTGCTCACCCTCGCTGGGCCTTCTTAGCAGTGCCAAGTCATTCATGGCTTTCTTAGTGGATCTGCTGAGCTCCTGCAAGAGTCATGGGGACTATGGGTGGGGGAGGAGTCTCTACCAGGCTTAGTCCTGATCCTGACCTTCAGTTCTTCCGTTTGTGGAGCCTTCGGACTTCAGGTTACGGCTAAGCTTCCTCTTCTGATGCTCTTGGCACGGCCCAGTCCTTGGACTGCTCTCTACAGCACTCAGGACGCAGCCAGGTCAAGGCTATCAGGGGAGTGGCTTACATGGCTGGTGCCTAGACAACCTGGTCTAAGGCCCCCAGGGATCGGTGTCTTTGAGCCTTCTTGTTGTAACTGGAAAGGTTGGGCTCCAGACAAAGCCAACGACTTGATGGGGCGGGGAGCAGTGTGGGAAGAAGAAAGAGAGAACTATTGCTAAGATGTTGTCTTGGAAGATGAAGGAGTCAAACACCCTTAGGGACAGCCATGCCCTCTAACATGAGAGTAAGCTCATTACACTATCCCTGCCCCATGCATGCGTGCACACACACACACAGATGGCATACACATAAACCCATAAAACACAAATCAAAACAATTCTTTTAATGTCCTAGTAGAGGGCAGGGAGATGGCCCAGTTGACACGGCAGTCGCCACACAAGCATAAGGACCTGAGTTCAGGTCCCCAGTACCTGTGTAAAAAGCCAGACACAGCAGCGCCTCTCTGTCCTCTCAGCACTGGGAAGCTGACACAGCCCATACCTTGAGCGTGAAGGCTAATTAGCATATCAGTGATTCCAGGTGTGGCGAGAGACCCTGTCTCAAACACTAAGTCAGAGAGTGACGGG